>NW_024753611.1:752500-792500 GCF_018991925.1 Homarus americanus | reverse complement strand
CCTCCTTTCTCAACCTTTCACCTTCTCCACCCCACCCCCTTCCAAGGTTCCTCCATCTCAACTCACTCTTCTCCCCACCCACCCCCCCTTCCGTTCCTCCCTTTCTCAACCTTCACCTTCTCCCCACCTCCCCCTTTCCTTTCTCTCCTCACCCCCCTCTCATTCCTCTGGTGTCTTATGGAGATCATTGATCCCAGAACAACTCCTGGGAAGGGGAAGCGACCTGAACCTCCTGTGTGTGTGTGTGTGTGTGTGTGTGTGTGTGTGTGTGTGTGTGTGTGTGTGTGTGTGTGTGTGTGTGTGTGTAGGTGTGTGTGTGTGTGTGTGTGTGTGTGTGTGTGTGTGTGTGTGTGTGTGTGTGTGTGTGTGTGTGTGTGTGTGTGTGTGTGTGTGTGTGTGTGTGTGTGTGTGTGTGTGTGTGTGTTTGAAATTTGCAGTGAACGAGATACTTTGGTATATAGAATAAGGAAGAGAAGGAGGAGGAAGGTTAGTGGAAGAAGAAGTGTAGGAAGAGGAGGGGTAAGAGGAAGAGGAGGAGGAGGAGGGGGGTTAATTGAGGAAGAAATGAAAAGGAGGGTTAGTGAAGGAAGAGGAAGAGTGAAGACAGGGAGGGTGAGGGGTAATGGAGGAAGAAGAGGAAGAGGAGTAATGGAGGAGGAAGAAGAGGAGGAGGAGGAGTATTGGAGGAAGAAGAGGAGGAAGATCGTTAAGTGAGGAATGTACCACCGTTGAATATATGAGACCAAATATATTTCTCACATAACCGAATTTATGAGATCGAATTTATTTCGCACACACCCAAAGAGCCGAATTTTAAGACCGAATTTAAATCTCATACCCTAATATTTAAGACCGATTTAATTTCTCTCACCCTGATTTATTAGACCGAATTTGTTTCTCATCCGAATTTAGAAGATCGAATTAATTTCTCACCCGGATTTATAAAACCGAATTTGTTTCTCATCCGAATTTAAAAGACCGAATTAATTTCTCACATCGAATTTTAAGACTGAGTTTATTTCTCATTACCCAAATTTATGAGACCGAATTTAATTAGTCATCCGTACCTATAAGACGGAATTTAATCCTCACACATCCGAAATTCTTAGACGAAGCTCAGAGGAATTATTTGAAGCGATACTTGGTATTTATATCGGTACATCACGCACACTAAGAGGGATTTTGTGAGCAAATTCCAGAGAACAGATTTTTTTTGAGAAGGAAATAATGAACTGAAGAGATTTATTTTTTAATCTCCGGAATTTGTGAGTGGGACATATTTCTCACACACCAGAATATATGAGGCCAAATTATTTTTCACAAACCAGAAATTATGAGCTTAATGTTTGGAAGTTATTAAAAAAAAAGAATACCAGAATTTTTTTTTATGGAAAGGAAAATATTTAGTGTGAAAAGCTCATGAAACATTAACTCACAAAGATTATGAGCTAAAGTTTGTAAAGTTTGTGAGGTAAGAGAGATATTACTCAAAATATAAAACTTTTTATTTGTGAGCCAATTAGTTCATTTTTAGTTTAGTTCGCTACTTATTTCTTACATGTGTTATTATTATTATTATCGCACACACACACACACACACACACACACACACACACACACACACACACACACACACACACACACACACACACACACACACACACACACACACACACACACACACACACACTTCTAAAAAATATAAAGAATTGGTTAAAAAACTAAGGGACGAATAAAAATATCTAGAATAAATCGTAAATAGACTGAGAGACACCTGGTGAATAAACACGACATTAAAGGTGTAAGCAGAAAATTGGGTGAAATAAGTCCGGAAAAATGAGTGAGTCAGGACAGAATTTGTTTTGGTTGGGGTCGGGAGTGAAGTGGTAAATGGGAGAGGAGGGGGGAGTAGGTGAGGGAGAGAGGGAGGCACTGGGGTTAGTAGAGGGGGGAGGAGGTTGAGGGAGAGGGGGGAGGAAGGATGGGGGGTGGTGGAGGGTGAGGGAGGAGGTTATGTGGGTAAAGGAGAGGGGGGAAGGGTAAGTGGATGAGGGAGAGGAAGGAGGGTATGTGGGTGAGGGTGAGGAGGACGTGGAAGAGATGGATGAGAGACAAGGAGGGAAGGATTGTGGGTAAGGAAGATTGAAGTTATGAGGTGAAGGGAAAGAAGGAGGAGAAGCTGTTGACGTCCAGTGAAGTAAATACATAAATGAAGTTAATTTTGGTCCTGCCGAGGGAATTTTTCTCTCCTAGGAATTACTCAAGACAAACCAACAAACCCGAATGTAAGTTATTTCATGTTGTCAACTTCTTTTGAAAATATATATATATATATATATATATATATATATATATATATATATATATATATATATATATATATATATAGCAGGTATATATATATATAAAACAAGTTACTGACTATGATTTTTTATTGTATTATGTAAAATTCTTGCCTAGACTTGGGTCGTGTGTTTGTGTTTTTTACCTTTTTTCTGTATTTTTTTGTCCAGGTTGTTGGCCTTGTGTGTGTTAATTATTACCCTTGTCAATTTATATATATATATCTTCATCTCCACTATGTTCTACCTGATTCTCTTGGCCTTGTGTTTTGATATAGGTAGTCATGAAATATCTCTAGACCACGAAGGGCTTCTTACATAGACTTATAACCCAAGATTACAACAACACTTTTAAGATTATGACGACAAACATTCTATCGGATACGTTTTTTCTCTTCCATCAAAGAAAACGAGAACAGACGAAGGGTAAACTTAAGTATTCTCGGAGGTATGTGCTGGATGTTTGTGTATACGACCCAGGTTCATGCATAAGGTATTTTTTTGCTTAAATAAAGATGTTTATATGTTTATCTCATATAGAGGAGGTTATAGGCTATACATATATGAGGTAACGATAGAGACGGAGAATATACCAGAGCTGTTTGGGATATATTTGGGAAAATATTAAGAAAATGAAATAAAAAAAGTAGGTATATATGCGCCGTTATAATTTAGTATTACCCGTGCTAGTTAACGTGATGTAGGACTTGAATGAGAATATATCATGAGTTTACATATTTTTATCCGGACTGTCAATGGGAATAGTTTAGTAAGGCGTTTTTTTTCGGCTAAATTTCTTACTTTATTAGGATAATCATATAATAGTTCTATCATCCCTCGCTGTTCCTTTTATTTATCGTTTTAGTCTTTTATCACTGAAGATTTATCATAGAAAAATATATATATGTATGTACCCATTAATAGGTGATAAGTATATAGCTACCCTGACAGACTTGCTATTGCTCCCCACCAACTTGTCTTTCCTCCGAAGAAACTGTCATTTTCTCCCCAATAAAATACCATTTTCTCCCCAACGCATTACTATTTCTCCCAAACGCATTACCTTCCTCCCCAACGCATTACCATTCCTCCCCAACACACCACACCATTCACTCCCCAACAGCACACCATTCCTCCCCAACACACCACACCATTCCTCCCCAACACACCACACCATTCCTCCCCAACAGCACACTATTCCTCCCCAACACACCACACCATTCCTCCCCAACACGGCTACACTGCAAAACTTCACATTCTTACCTCTAATTACCCCCATTAAAGCACCTGTCACCTGTCTTTTATCTCATGACAGTAGTAGTTTGAGTTTTAGAATTTAAAGCCGATATTCGGTATAGCTACACTATTATTTGTCGTGTGCATTTGGGTACAGTAATGCCTCTCTCTCTCTCTCTCTCTCTCTCTCTCTCTCTCTCTCTCTCTCTCTCTCTCTCTCTCTCTCTCTCTCTCTCTCTCATTAACCCTAAAGTAACTTGCAAAAAAGTTAAATTTTCAGTGCCACTCTCGCACAATTTTGGATACGGGAAGATATTGGTGTGAATTAGAGATCGGCGTAAAATGTTGCAAGTTATGGCGTGGACGTAATTGAGTTAATGGCGCAGTGGGCAAAAGGTTGCAACGCGAAATGTTTTGACCAAAGTTGATGTTGCAATATAAATTCAACAATATAAACTACATATAGCTTTTAATCAATTTGCTTTTCTGAGTGTATAGTTGATGTTGCAATATTAATTCTACCGTTTGTAATCATCTTGCCTCTGATGTTGCAATGTAAATGCAACAGCTTTTAATACGCTGGCTTTTGTGAGAACCCTTGACGTTACAATATCCCTTATGTAGTTTTTTATCCACTTTTGTGCGTCAAGTTCATGTTGCAATATAAATTCAGCGGCTTTTATTTCTCCTACATCATAGTGAGTAGCGTGTTGATGTGATATAATCTCTGTTGCTTTTAGTTCGCTTACTGAGTGGTTGACTGTTATATAAATTTATCAGTTTTTAATCCACTTGTTTAAATATTAATCAAAGTTATTGTTCGTGAAACTGTAATAATTCAGGTGATTAATGATTTTCACGAAAGGTTTGTTGTTCAGGGATACGAATGGGAATAAATACAATGTGATTCACTCGCTGGAGAGAGAGAGAGCTCATAATACCTATAGTGTCATTTTTGACTTAAAATTGTATTGATTAAAGTTTTCTCATTAAACTTGATTTGCCTATTTAGAAATATTTTGATGATATTTTTAAGCAATATAGTTTTCGCACCTGTGTTACTAGGATATGAAAATTTTACAAATAAAAATCGTATTTAATACTTTCTCTATTATTATTATTATTATTATTATTATTATTATTATTATTATTATTATTATTATTATTATTATTATTATTATTATTATTTTTATTATTATTATTATTATTATTATTATTATTATTATTATTATTATTATTATTATTATTACTATTTTTAGTATTATTATTATCATTATTATTATTATTATTATTATTATTATTATTATTATTATTATTATTATTATTATTATTATTATTATTATTATTATTGCCCCCATCCCCTAATTATCCGTTCCCACCTGGCTGTCTCTCCCCTCCCCCCCAAACCCCAGGAGGTTAATATTCGATGGCCCTGTCATCCCGAGCACCAGTGTGTGTCTCATGGTACATCTCATCCCGGGCACCAGTGTGTGTCTCATGGTACATCTCATCCCGAGCACCTGTGTGTGTCTCATGGTACATCTCATCCCGAGCACCAGTGTGTGTCTCATGGTACATCTCATCCCGAGCACCCGTGTGTGTCTCATGGTATATCTCATCCCGAGCACCTTGTGTCTCAGGTAAAATTAATCTCACGCCGAACACCTGTTTACTTCTGAGAACATAGTTGTCTCCTCCCCAGCAGCTCTGCACATCTCAGGACTTATTTATGTCTCAGGGTGAGAGCAGCAGTTTATGCCTCCCCCAAAGCCTCTTATGTGCCACAACTCTTTAAGTATTAATTGCGATTGTCACAAATTACGAAGGAAACTTAACAGTAAGTACTTGTCTTGCTCTTTCACATAACAAATTTAATTTTAGGAAATAAACTGAGTAAATCTATTTCAGTCTATTGTTTTTGGTCAGGTAAATGTATTGGTCTGTTATTTTTGACCTATGAATAAATTGGCTTCGTAATAATATTTTTCGATTCCAGAATTTTTATTTTTCATACTTTTTTTGCTACTTTTGGAGTAAATGTATTACCGATCGCAGTTTTCGCTCTTGTAATGGTTGTTTCGAAATATTTATCACGATTTATGAGTTTTTTTGTCTAACTCTTCATTTCGACTCTTGAAGCCTGAACAAATCTTTTTAAAATTTTTTATTTAACCCCAAGTAATTTTATTTCACACTATATTCTAGAATCAGGACTAGAAGAATCTGTTTCTGCCTGTTTTCTCATCGACGTTTATACTGTACAGTATGCGTGTGTATATATTTGTCATCAGTATTTTATATTTTTTGCGATTCCGAGGCAAATTTATTTCAAACTCCCTGGCCCCCGAACAAACTTTATTTCACACAATTTCTTCGTCCTCGAGTTCACGCCTCTTGACACCCGTGGCTCACTTCTTTCATCTCCTCGACATAATGTGTCCGGGAGAACAACTTTAAATAGCGACACAGCTGATCCCCGGCACAGGTCGCCACACACAAAGGAAAAGCAGAATTCTCTCTCCTTCCCCCCTCCTCCCTATCTCACCTCCAGCCTCCCTCTCTCTCCTTCCCTCTCGCCAGCCTCTCCCTCCTTTCATCTTCCCTCCCCCTCTCCAGTCAACCTTTCCCCCCTCCCTCAACCAAGTTAGTTTCCTGGAAAAGTTAGTAATGAAACCCGTGGTGGAGGTTCGTGGTCTTATTTTTCTCTCTCTCTTTGGAGTCTTCACAACACGAGAGACACAATAACACCGCCACGTTAATCCCTGCTTGGCTCACCTTCACCTGGAAACGGCGAGTCAGCCCCACCAACCACCACAACCACCACAATCAGCCCTTAATGTCAACCACAATTCACCCTCAGTAACAACCATAATTCATCATCATCATCATCAACCACAATACCTCTATAACAATCCCATCGTCACCAACATCCTCAAACTCTTACCAACATCTATTTTATCTTCCCGGAAACTTACTTACCTCAGTCGTCGCCCTAACCATAACCCCTTTAAATAATAAGGTAGATACCAGACCCACGTAACTTACACCGTTGATTGGCTCAGATTGATGTGGGAAGACGTCATCACCCGTCGAGTTCTCTTGTAACCGGAGATACAAGAGCTCATTTAACCATTTGACGTGGAACTAATGCACAATATATATAACAAAATGGCATCATATTTTATCTGGTAAGACCTTAGGTTAATTAGATATATACCGTTAGGCTTAAGTTAAGGGACATTGTTATTGTACAGAAGTTTATTGTGAGTTTGACCTCTAGGGTGCGGGAGTAAGGTAACAGGTCATCTTGGGGAGATAAAGTAAAAAAGATGGTCTCCAACACACCTCACACCCACACGCCGCCTGTCTCCACTACCTGTAACCTCCAGAGAAATTGTTCACTCACTGACTGCCAGCCTCTAACCCCAAGAAGAAGAAACAAGGGCTAAAGTCTGTCCATTATTACCAGGTTTGTTCATGTGTGTCCTGTTCTCTGTGGTGATGGAGGAGGGCAGCCAACACCCACGTCTGTATCATGACCTCCTTGATCACTGACTCGTACGTGTGACGATTGGCACATTTATTACACCCAAGTGTATTGGTGCATTGTGTATTGAGCAGTGTCCTTAGGGTGCTGGTGGTGCTGGAAGGCGGCCAACACTCATGTGTACACCAAGTGGGAACACATACACACACACACACACACACACACACACTCACACACACTCCTATAAGTCTGTAATTTAAAAATTGTCTCAGAAAGGGGCTGTATTAATTGTTACAAATACAATTAGAACGTTGGCATGATGATTCAGTGACTCCCCAAAAATACTCTATTGTGTGAGAACTGTAATCAAATCCACGACTGACTTGTAATAGTTATTTTGATGCATTTGGTTTGTTCACTTGAGAGACGAGTGTTGATGTGTTGAGGACAGTATAGGGTGTGTATTGTGTAAGGGTAGAGAAGAGAATTATACCCCAGCTCACAGCGTCTAGGGGGTGTGTTTAGTACTTGAGGTAGGGAACGTGGAGAGTGTATTTCTTACGTCAGACACTGGAGGGGATGGAGGTAGTTCATGTGGCTTAAGACTGTACCTGTAAGTCGTGTTCTCACATATACGTTAATGATCTTACTTGTGAGTTGTGATATTTCCTTGAAGTCTGTGATCTTACGTCCTGAATCATGATCTTACATTCTGAATCATGGACCTCTGTTGATTCGTGGTCTTTGAATCTTTATCTTACCTGTGTTGTGATCTTACCTGAGTCATGATCACAACTAGGACTCGTACTACCTGTGAGTAGTGATCTTAGCTTTTAGACACGAGTTTAGTCATGATTAATGATACTACCTGTGACTGTTTATGATTTTTGTGAGTTATGAGCCAACCTGTCTCTCATAATTCTTCTATTTTGCTTCATGACCTTCCTCAATTATGACACATAAAAGAGAACTGTATTTAACGCAGTAATTACTCGTCAGGAGTCCACAGCCAGGGGCATAATATAACACAGTGTTCGGGCATGCAAATCTAATATCGCTGGATAGCAAACACACGGCGCGCTTTTGACGGACAGCTTCATGGCTTTAATCTTGTAGGTCGCTCAGCTGACAGCCTCACGGGCCCCGATCATTGGCTCTCACGCCCTAAACTTACGACTTTAGATGGAACGCGCTTAAGTCTTTTGCGTTATTGCCGTCCTGAATGTTTATGTTACGAGTGAGTGCTTCTCCTGTATGTGTGTGTGTGTGCCTGTGACTTAAAGTGTATGAATGAATACATATATAGATAAATTACCTTGCGGGTTTTTTTGTGTGTGGGGGATTTGCAGTCAATTTTATGTGCCTAAAGGTAGATGGACGGTACTGTACATGTGAGGTAGTGTTGTACAGGTCACTTGATTGTGTACAGTACATGTCGTTAAAAGGGAGATAATATACTACACAAATATATGATTAAAAGGATAAATAAATTCTCAGGTTTGTCTTGGTTTCGTGACGTGTGTTTTAAACTGCAAGAAAACCCCTAATTTAGAGGAATGCAGTGTTATTTTTTTACCTGCAGGCTGGGAAATTAATGGTTACAGCGCCTTTATCCTCCCCCCCCCCCTGCCTCCTCCTTCACACACACTGGTCTAGATTTCCTTACCTGTGATATTTTAAATTAGGTAAATTCCACGTATAATCGAGTTTGTTGTTTATTTCGGTAGTATATTTCAGACATGTGTATGAATTGTGCTCATTGGCTAAGTTAATATTGCGTGATATATATTTATGTCAATGCACGAAACATGAAAACAAAAAACAAAAACAAAAAAGGAACGATGTAAATGTCCCTGACAGAACATGTAAACAAAATAAAATAAAACACGACCTCAACAACCAGAAACAACAGGGAAAACATTCGTAAATGATTAACAAAAGCAGCAGTGGTTCCTTGTTCTCAACGCTGTGATAAAAAAAAGAAAAAAGAGTTTGATGGTAAATTAGTTAACGAACAAGAGCTTAATCATACAGTGACGTTGTTGTTTTTTACAGCATTAATGACTCGTGGTGATACACAAGCCAGCGCGGCGGCCTCTAAATGGTAATAACAGATGACGAGTGATGCATATGTAAATTAGGTTCGCCTGATGTATCGTGGTTAAGAATGATGAAGGGGACGTGATTTAACTACGCAATAAAGGGTGAGTGTGTGCTATACATATAAAGAGGTTTACGTTTTATGTGAATGGAAAGACGTGGGAGAGAGAGGGGGTGGGAGGAGTTCCAGAGACGAGCAGTGTGAGGGATAAAGGATGTGAATGATGATAACATTTCTTAAAGGATCTTGTGAAAGAGTGGAGGTGTGTGTGTGTGTGTGTGTGTGGCATGGTGGCGGGTGATGTGTTTTGCCAGAGTGAAAAGTTTGGTGATGGATGATGATTTCGCTGCTGCTCTGACCATTGAAAGAGCATTAGAAAGATGATGTGAACAGACAGATTCTCCTTTGACATGACACGAAGGGGGTGGTAAGGAGGATGTGAGGGATCTGGTCGTTGATGAGAGCAGCCGTCCTTGTTGAGGAAGACACGAGTGTTGAATAAAGTTAAGACGTTGAGCAGAAGTAAAGTGTTGACGAGGCCGAGGAAAGACGTTCAGTTTTTGGACGTCTATTCTTGGTAGAACTGTGGTGATTCCAAGAGAGATTATTGGTTATTGTAAGACTAAGAATGTTGACGGTGGTACAATGGGAGTGTTAAGGAATACAAGTGGGGGCTGAGAATGATCTTGTTTGGGTGAAACATTGAGAGTTTGTGTCTTGATAGGATTCAGTGTGGCTACTTTGAATGTTAGCCATTGAGCCATCGACACAAGGTATGTGTTTAATGCTGCTATAATATAAACAATTTACTGGGAGGCCTGGCTGGGTGTTATGGGATATACAGTATTCTTGTGTCTCATTTGTCTGGAGCTCAGAGCGTTGCCAACTGAGACATAATCTTCTCTCGGTACCTGCATCTTAGTAGCTTCAAGGGTTCTCTTGTCTCAAAACATACTTGTTAGAAGTGTATTTCATACGAGGAAAAAACCTTTTGCTGGGCTCTTATTAATAAGAAGAGAGCTGCTCTCTCACCCCCCAGCCACGTGAACACCGTGTAGAGGGCGCGGCGGAGAGGTCAGCTATATAATCGGAAATTACTCTGTTTTTTTTTTCCACACTATAGCGTTTTTATATAAGAAGAACATCAAAAGCGCTTCGGGGTGAACGTTGTGTCGGCCATGACAAAGTACCGCTATTTCCTACAATGGCCCTCCGTCGCCCTCCGCTCTGACCCCCCAAACATGGTTTTTTGCCTCGGTATAAAATGATGATATTAGATGGTGGGAATGTGTACGGCGTCGTCTGCCTGTGTGTGTGTGTGTGTGTGTGTGTGTGTGTGTGTGTGTGTGTGTGTGTGTGTGTGTGTGTGTGTGAATAGTGATAAACCTCTTGACCTCCTGCGTTAAATTCACTTTCGATGAAACTTGGTAAAAATGTTCTTGATTAAATCTCGGACAAGACGACGACGGGTCAGTAATTTTGTTGAGGAATATCACAGCTACAGTCATGGCTGGAGGGATGAAGCAATAGATTTAGTCCCTGTCTTCCTTAACTAATATTAAAGTTATTTTACCCATATAGTTGTCGTCTGTTTCCATTGTGTTAAGTTTGTTTGGTTGATCTTGATGACCTAAAACAAATTACTACTCCCATTTTTTCTTTAAACTTGAGATTTTATTTGGACAGAGAACAGCCACTTTGTTATTATTGATGTGTTATGGTGAATTATCAGGTAATAATCCCGACTCTTTTTATATTAAATTGTTTGTTAAATTTACAACTTAGTTTTTGTTGGAACGATTTTTTAATATAGGATAATCATCGAAAGGGTTTATTATAATCCTTGTCTTTCCTGTTTAAAAATGAACTCATAATAAGAGTTACGCATTTCGTTGAGACTGCGTGAATGTTTGTACGAGTATTACATCAACATTGTCTCCTTCAAATATTTACGTCAACTCCACGAAAACCTGTAAGACATTGTGTATATTTTTTTCATTCTGTGACACCCTGTATGTATAACGGATTCCTTTAACAGTTAGCGACACATGAGACACGGCGGATGATTCTTTCTCCTGGTGGCTGTTTGGGGAGATATCTCTGTTTCTTCTCTCTCTCTCTCTCTCTCTCTCTCTCTCTCTCTCTCTCTCTCTCTCTACTTCCAAATTTGATTCCTCTTCTTTCCTTTTCCTCGCCTTTTTTCCCCCCATCCTAGATTTCCTTTTGTCTTTTTCTTCTTTGTTGTTATCATCTCCTCCTCCTCCTCCTTCATTAATTATTCCTACTGGTTCTCCATCGTTTCCCCTTCCTCCTTTCTTTCTTTCTCATCTTCTTCTTTCATTAGTCGCCCTCCTTCTCTTTCTTTTATTCCTTCATCATCTTCCTTTCATTCGTCGCCCTCCTCCTCCTCGTTCTCTTTCTTCTTCCTCCTCCTCCTTCTTGTTCCTCCTCCTCTTCGATTTCCTCTCCTCGTCACTCATAATTCCCATTTTATGAAGGCATATATCCAGACTGCAGCTACAGTGCAGTTTGAGGGCTCCAGGTTAATGCATTTTTCTACTTGATGGATCTTTTCATAAGTCGGGGGTGGGGGCGGTGGGGGAGGAAGGGGGCGGTGGGGTGGTGGTGGGGGAGGAAGAGGATGGGAGGTTAGAGATATGTTGCCACACCCGAGCGGAAAAAAAAATATCCTCTCACTCCTTCATGCATTACGGCCCCGGAGCCCTTTTCAACACAGGCTATATTAGGAATACCTTGACTCGGTAGTGCTGGGTTCCCTTCCTGCATAATGTGGGGGATTTCTGTTTGATATGTAGTCACAGGGTTTTGGAGATAGAGATTTTTTTTACCTCAGTTAAATAATCAAATAAGGTGTTCTTCTTATGTTTGATGTATATAACACACACACACACACACACACACATACACACACAAATGTAAATATGAATACAATCCGCTTGTAGAGTCGCTCAAAAGACGAACATACAACAATGGAATAGCCAAAATACGATAAATTTGTGAGCATTTTCCGAGAACTTAGTGTGCGGTCCACCCACCTCGTGCAATTTAAGTGCCCTCGGTGGGGTTGTGTTCCAGGAAGGACTTGTTGTGTTCTGTGTCAAGTGAGCAAGTGCGTTTTCTCTCTCATTACCAGGAAGTCACATTTGATATTTCCATTATAACATGTGGATGCCGGGTGATGTAATGTCTGTTAGATATATTGCATCACTTTAATTCAGGATACAATGTCAATTATATTTTCATGATTGGGAAATTTACATAAATGAAAATATAGATTAACTTGTCTTTGGTGGACATATGCGTACTAGTTGAGTTAGTTAGTTTCAGTAGTGTAGTGATCACAAATCTAGTAAAATTATATAGTATTAAAAATAGCTATAGAGTTATGTAGTTTTTTTTTTTTACACGTCTATACACATCTGTCAATTAGTTTATTAGATTCGGGACAAGATCTGATCGCTTGACTAATTATATGTTGTGGTGATTAAACTTATTCACATTAACCCTGTTTCTCCTCCTCTTCCTCACCACTATTATCATGACCCTGTGTGTTGTGGTGAGCTGGGTCGGTACCTGTGCTTCTCTCCCCGTGTGACCTCCAACTCTCTCATATCTTTCTCATCGATATTTCTCATCTTATTCCAACTTGACCTAACCTAACCTAACCTAATTTACCCTAACCTAACCTTCACACAATTAGATTTATGTAATTTTCTGGTTTTGTGTCGACATAGGAAAGAACAGTGTTAAGGTCTAGAGAGAAGTGACTTAGAATTTATTGAAAGGATGTGAATTTATGCTTAATACTAGAGGTAAAAAGGATGAATTTTACCCCAGATTATGTAAGAAAAAAAAGTTCCTCATATATTCTTTTAATTATGAGAAAATAAAGTTAGGTCATCCATTTTAAAAAGGAAAGTTTACCTAGTGTTATGTAGGTAAGATTATTCATTGTTTTGTATCTTATTGCAGTATTAGAGGAAAGAATTAAATCTCCCGTTACACGTTAATGGAAATATTTTTAGTATATGTCTTTCTCAACCTGTCTGTGTTTTTTAATGACTTACGAAGTTTATAAGAGGACAAAAAAATAAAATTCACCGTTTATCACTTCCGCAAAACTAAACTTTTAAGTTATGTGCAAAATATGTTATGGGAAAGGTTAGGTTAATGGTCCCAGCTGACTGTGCCGAGTCCGCTGTGGCTCTAAAGTGATGGAGGAGAACCTACTCTTGCTATGAGTTATGTCTTGGGGGGGGGGGGTTCTTGCGTTTTCTCCTTTTTATTAGTGGGTGTCTTGGTGTCTGGGTGGCAACTGGTGACTTGCAAGGGACAAAGTGAGTGTGTGTGTGTGTGTGTGTGTGTGTGTGTGTGTGTGTGTGTGTGTGTTGGGGGGGGGGATTATCCAGTAATGGGTAGGATTTTAATTGAGGATTAAGCCATACATATTGTTAAAGTGGGATATATCATCTTTGGATCTATGACGTTATTCTCACCCTATATAACGAAAATAGATCCTTAGGAGTATTTTTTTTTTGTGATTAAGGTGTCATTCTGCCCGTCCGTCCTTCCGTCTGTCTGTTCGTCCGTCCTTTCGATCGTATGCTGCAACCCATACGCGCTGATCATTGTATCACGGGAAGAAACTTTTGAGATTTCCCAGTACTCCTAAACCACGCACACAAGCAGCATTTATTTATTTATTTATTTATTTATTTCATCACATAGCTTACTCGTGGTCCAGGCGGTTGGTCTGTTCTTTGTTACTTAGTTATGAACTTTATTTATCCTTCTCCAGCCTCTCCTTCTCCTCCCTGCCTGCCTACCTGTCTTCCTGCTCTCCCTCCCTCGGGAAGTTTCTGACAATGCTGGAAAAAGAAGCCAAACATGTTTATTTCCTTCATACAATGAAAAACAAATTGTCTTCTGAGATGTCATTCTGTGCGAGTTTTCTGGGACAATAAGATTCCTCTGTCGCAACTTCCTCTTGCAAACACTGTAATATTTTCCCCTCTTCAGGATACCTCGCAGTGCTATGTTTCTTTCCCCCAGAGTCGTGCAACTACCAATATATAACAAGATCTCTGGCGCACACCTATGTTAAAACTCTGCCAGCACTAGCCTTCAGCAGAGCCTGGCGATTACCTTAATTCCAGTATGATAAATATTGGAAGCTCCGCCAGACGAATACTCGCCCGTCTTGTGCTGCCATAAAGTTTTTTATTTTTGTTGCACGAGCGATATATTCCAGAGAGTTTACTAAGGGTTGTTGTGTGAAGTAAAAGACCTGAGTTCTCTTGCTTCCCATCTCTCCGACTTGAGAGAGGCAACAAATTGTCTCGTGTCCAGTATTACACAGAACTCAAACAAAACATCATTGAACTTCGATCCTTTAGCAGGGACTGAAGATGTGGAGTTCCTTTCCCTTCATCACAGTTACTCATGATGAAACAGACTGACCACCTTTCACCCTCCCGTAAACATTCAAAAAGAAGAAAAAAAAAATGTTGTCCCCTGAGAGGTTGAGTTAAACCTGATCGACCGGCAGAATCTTGACAGAGATCTAAGACGACAGAAATACGACACATTTCGGCCGTCGGGAAGAGGTGAAGGAAACTACTGCGTAACGCCTCCCTCGACCACCCAATGATGTACAGGAGACATAACAAGATATCCACATAACCTCCTTAAGTTCCTACAGATTTTCTTCCAGATGGCAATATCACCTAAGCCTGGCCCTTTATTTTCCCCCCAACACCTTCCCACATCCACTAAGTTTATGTTTTCCTCGTCTATCAGGGTGCAAGGTTAAGTCTGTATGAATATTCCCGCGACAGATCCCAGTATCAGCACAGTCATACATTGGGTTTAGTGACAGTGTAAATCGTGGTTGTCGGCTTCAGTGACTGTCTAAAGAAAATCCCACAGACTTGCAGGAACCAACGCTGGCCATCAGACTCTCCTCAGAGACAACCTGTGACTTCAAACTCTCACATTTTTATGAGGTATTTTCTCTTGTCTCTCTCTCTGTCTTTGGTGTAGTAGAAGGTAAGATAGTGTGACAGGTTCTTCAGGTTTCAGGTAACATGCCAGGTCCTTCAGGTCTCAGTATGCCAGGTTCTTCAAGTCTTAGGTAGTGTGACTGGTCTCTCAGGTCCCAGGTGCAGTGCCAGATCTCACACGTCTCAAATGCAGTGACAGATTTCGCAACAGGTATCAGGTGCAGTGACAGGTTTCACAGGTCCCAAGTGCAGTGACAGGTCCAGGATTTCATTCCCTGGCCTGAATATCCCGGCCTGATTTGATTACGTCGTTTTGCATGTTGCTTTTTTATGAAATGCATTTTGTGTTTATTTTTTCTGTGCGAGCTGGTCTGGGTTTTTGTGCATTTGGTGAGTCATATTTCCCCAGTTGCGTATTGTATTGTGAGGGATATTTTGCATCGTGTGATATGTATTTTCCTGCATATTTTGGGACCATATATTTTCCCTTTTTGATTTTGTATTTATTTTTGTTGTTTGTAGTTTTGTGTGTTTGGTGAATGGATGTTTTTATTTTATTTTAATTTTATTGGTCTTATTATTTTATTAATATATTTTCGTAATTTGATTTTTTCTTTGTTTACTACTTTTGATTCTCCATCGTTTTCTCTTTTTCCCAAATTTATTTCTGACCGATACAGAGTGATGGATTTTTTTCTTCACAATTCAGGATATTCTCATTACTTACATCTTTATTTTATTTATATGAGTGATGACCGAAGGTAGTTTGAGACTGAAACGGCGGTGTATATTTTCTTAAGTATTGTTCAAAGGTCTCAGTTTAGGTAGAAATACTAGGGTTGAACGTTTACCTGTACATGTTGAGTATTAACCTGTACATGTTTGGTATTTACCTGTACATTTTAAGTATTTACCTGTACATGTTAAGTATTTACCAGTACATCACACAGAATTACTTCACGGTAATCGCATCATCCTGCACCACTCTGGCTATCACACAGGTAACCATGGCAGTATCAGGAATCACAATGAACAACAAACACACCTTTAATTACGCTACGGACAAGGCAAGACGGACAAAAGGATGAGAGTCTTATGTAGGAAAGCGGGAGAAGCACCCATACTGACGGCGTGGGGAGGGGAGGAGGGAGCTGCAGGTGGTGGGGGTAACACAGTGGTAATCAAGATAACGCTGGTCAATATGTGAGTTGCTAGTGCTATGTTGTCTTGCTGCCGGGCGGGGTGGTGGGGGGAGGGGTGATAGGGAGAGGTGCAGGAAAGTGAGGGTATGTTGATGAATGCGTCTTACTTGATGGTCTCACACACACACATTACTGTAAGTGGTGGTATTTTAAACTTATAATGAGTCAAGATGATGTACCGTAAGTATATGGTAAATTTGTATCACAGATGTTGATGTTAGATATTCATCGATGCCAGATTACGTTTGCATTTTTTTTAGATGTTTACAAAAAGCCATTTTACATTATTTTTTCATGAACGTAAGCGGAAAGCCATTTCACGCGTATTATTGTTTTGAATTAGCGCGGAAAACCTTCCCAGACGCGTTTTCTTAATTTAAAATTTAAGCGAAAACTGTTTTACACAAACATTATTCTTTAAAGTTACGCGGAAAGGCTCTTCCAAAAGTGTTCGTCTTGAGTAAGTTCGATGAAAACCTTCCCCAAAGGTGTTGCTGTTATGAATGTGTGCTGAAATACTCCTCTAAAGGTGTTCTCGCTGTGTACTGTAGGTACACTCAAACCCTCCTCCAAAGGTGTGCTGAAAGCCGTCCCACACACATTTAGTTGGTGTGTATTTCCACTCTAAGGAGATCGTTTGGTGGAATTAATGACGCCAGTTGTCAACTTCAACTGCCGTGTATATTATCTAGTAGTGTACCCGTGAGGCCCAGCTGACAAACGAGGGAGTCGGCCAGTTAACCTGAGTGGATGCCAGTTGACAGTCAGGGGTGATTGTCTCGAGAGAACTGCACAGGAGTAGGAAGGAATACATACACTTTATAAAGCGTAAGTTTATATTGTGGATAATCTTGACTAGAGAAAAGGTAAGGTCAGATAATTGCATGACAGAAAGTTTATACGAATTTGTTAAAAGACGAAAAACTGGAGAATAAGAGTAAAGGAAGTAAGATAATGATGAACGTGAACATTATAGAACTAAGAATATGTTAAAAAGCAAATTGACGATAAAGGTAGAGACTAAACACGTGTATAAGGTACTTGTATAGAGAAGTCTGACCAGCGATGTTTATATCTCGTCACGGCATTGAATATTAATCACTTTCGTCGTCACATATTTCCATTATTTTACAGTGACATTGGCAGTTTCAGACACCGTTACTGTGATTTTTACCACTTTATTTATTAATTTAATTGAGAAAAATTATGTGATTGAATTTTTTGCTGGGTGTGTGGTTGTCCCTACTGGAAGCTTGTCTGGGAGGTGTTGTCCTGAGGCAAGTCGCTCGATTGGATTTTGTGATGAGGAAAATAGTCTGATGGGATTATATCCACCGGGAAATTATTCGGGATGTGGATTTTGCCCAATGGGAAATAATCCATCGGTTGTGTTATTTTGTTCATACATCGGCCATGAACACCCGCCATCAATCTTTCTCTCGAATCCGGCTTCCGTGTTGCAGTATCCGGAAAACACGGCAAGGCGGAAGAGGTTATTAGTCAGGTGTAACGAGAGGCCGTTCATTACGGTAATTGGTGCGTTCATGGCGGGCCGGAGAGAGTGTTGGGAGGATCATTTAACACTCTCCATTAACCTGTACTAGAGCTGTTCGTGTGTGTGTGTGTGTGTGTGTGTGTGTACTGGCCAACTAATCCTGGCTACATCATTAGCTGTGTGACCAACTTGACTGACTCACTCGTTCACTGGGCTAAATTTTTGTGTACACATTTGCATCATCTTGAGTTTCATTCCCGTACATAATAACTATTAACTGAAAAGAACAAATATGACCATAATCAGGAAACAAACAAACAAACAAACAAACAAACACTCGTGAATAATAACTTGCATTCAGGCAGTTCAATAGTATGTCATTAGCGGAGTTTAATGGACCGGTTTGGATAATCGGTGTTTTCGGATGGAATCGTGAGCGAGTGTAGGTGGTGACGGGGGTCGGATAGTGACGCAGTGATTACCGGAGTTAAATTACGAGATGGGAGATTTAATTTGTATTGAGTATGTGTATTATCGTGACCCGTCCTTAATGTACTGTATGTGTGTATGGTAGGAGAGATTAAGTCATTATTTATACCTCTGATTTATACCTGTATCTAATAGTGATCGTTCTATGTATATGCTGGTGTTATCTATCTATATATCTTTCTATCTGTCCATCTATCTATCTGTCTATCGATCAAATTAAACAACCGATCATTGCCCCTACTCCCCGCCCCCAGCAAACACACACACTACCCTATATTGGCAATCAGTTGTATAATTTCAGGTTGGCAATTTACAGGAAATAGCTGATGATGGGGAGGTTTGCCTGAGTATATTCCCTATGGCTGCTACATGTTGATTTATTTCTCCCTAGATTAATGACGAACGAAGAACCTGTTGTCTTTGGGTCGTGATAGTGTATCCTAGGTTAGGTTAGGTTTGGTTAGGTTTGGTTAGGTTAGGTTAGGTTAGGTTAGGTTAGGTTAGGTTAGGTTAGGTTAGGTTAGGTTAGGTTAGCATGTTTTAGCGTCCATCTCTCTCACTCTCCGCCGTCCTGTTTATTTGTCTAAGGTAACCTGACCTGACGTATTGACCTCCATGTCTGTCACAAGAACCAACTGACTTTGTTTGGTGAGTGGCCGTACCTCTTGATTCATGCTAAATGATTCTGAAAACCCCGTGGGATCAAACCAACACCAGGACAAGCAATTAACAGCTCCTGGGCCTGCCTTTCAGAGAGTCGTATACACACACACACACACATGCCATAAACAACAGCGCCAGACAGACGTTAACTCGCCACCGTCCGCTTGCAATGTCGTTGGCTATGAGGGCATATTAGTGACAAAGAACTGGAACGATGCTATTATTGATTGACTCTCTCTCTCTCTCTCTCTCTCTCTCTCTCTCTCTCTCTCTCTCTCTCTCTCTCTCTCTCTCTCTCTCTCTCGTTGATCAAACACACTAAAAAACTTGTAAAATAAGAAGAGTGTAAATACAGATTATACTATGAATGATCTGATGAAGTATTTCCTATTACTGTTGTGGTGGTTGAGGTGGAAAGTCTTCTTAGTGTGTGTGTGTGTTTCGTTGGGATCTTCTTCATCATATATTCCGTCACGAAAAGAGGATCAGGGAAAGTTATATCGGTTTAGGGAATTATTAAAGTGTGTTAAGACCGAGGCTTCATCAAATACCTCGTCCATCCCAGGCTTTGTGAGGGTTCATTGCAGTGTGGTGTTACTTACTATCGGGTGTAGATCGAGGCTTCATAATCATCCAGTGTCGGTAGCGGCGGTTCCTTACTTAACTTACTATGATCACACAACGGATAATCACATGTAGATATGCTGGGGGCTTACGGAATGAACTCTTGGGATTTAATGGGACGATATTACGGGGGGATGAGTGTCAGGTTCAAGTGCTGACTCTTAGATGTTGTGTTATTGTGGTTCCCTAATGCCGCATGAAGCTCTCCGGGTGTTTGTGTAGTTATTGTGTGATATCTTCAGTGTGTGTCTTGGAGGATTGACTGTCAGGCCTCAAGGAAGTGTATATATTTGAACTGGTGTCTGTGTGTCTATTCTTGCCTCTCCTACACTGCCCTCTACTATATCTTGCTTGTGTAGTCAGACGATTCATCCATTCCGGGCCCCTTCATCCCACCCCTTCTCTCGCAACACCCCTCCCCACCCCTCCCTTGTCTTCTTCTTTCCTCACCTCCTTCCTCCCTCCCCAGCCTCCTTCCCCTTTCCTCACCCTCCTCCTCTCCTCACTTCCTACCCTCCCTCCTACCAAATCTCCCTCCCCACTCCACCCCTGCTTACCTCATTCTCCTCTGCCCAATCACCGTTCCCACCTCCTTCCCCTTCCACACCCCTTCCCCACACCCCTCCTCCCCTTCCTACGACTCCGACTCTCCCAGGAACTTTGCCCGCAGTTATTTTGGCTGTCTAATTTTAGTGAAATTAAACGAGCAGTAAATCTGTGTCACTCGTGGTGGAAAAAAAAGGAACATTTTCAGTGCAGTAAATTACGAGGTGAATTTCCTGTGTTTTCCGACGTGTTCAGCACCGTGGAATACTGTCGGGACTATTAACTCGACTGCACCAAGAATGTCTTTTTGTTAGTTTATGTCGATTCGGAATTGTCCTTTTAGATATTACCTGTATGTGTCATCATTGGTCAGGCCTATATAATACTGAGTGCTATGATTGGTCAGGCCCATATAATACTGAGTGCTGTGATTGGTCAGGCCCATATAATACTGAGTGCCATGATTGGTCAGGACTATATAGTACTGAGTGCAATGATTGGTCAGTGTTGTGTAAGAAGCTATAGATACTCAGACTATACACCTTCTGTTCACTGGCCACAGGTAGACTATTTGGATGTGATTTTAACGCAGTGACATTATGTTAAGTGAGGTGTTATATAGAGGGGAATTACTGCGAACTGGGAGACAAGTATGATGTATGGGATGACCTTAAACTACCTCCCCATCCTCTTACACGCTCAACTACTCTCTCTGGTGATCCGCGCCAGCAAGAGCAGTTAATGAGTTGGATGAAACGAGCTTTTGTTGGGGGCTGACAAAGAGGTATTGATAGGATCGTTCTCTTACTGTTGTTCCACTCCTTAATGACTGCTGAGTCTAATTGGGTGTGGCCTAACCAACGCCGGCAGCATCGTATCAGTTACCAATTACATCATGCTATTGGTTGTGTTAATTTGGTAACCAGTGTGAATAGAACACCCAGAATGATATACGTTGTTTGGTATTGTAAGAGTTTTGATGTTCTTGTCCCTCATGTAATGCTTCCAAACGTTCTTCTGTTACTTGTCAACACACACACACACACACACACACACACACACACACACACACACACACACACACACACATACACACACACACACACACACACACACACACACACACACACACACACACACACACACACACACACACACACACACACATATAGCAATGAATTGATGAGAAATTTGGTCAGTCAGTTGATACCAGACAACAACATTTGAGACGAGTTTAATAATGAACATTGTCTGCTACTTCTGTCCACTTATTGCCTCAGACTTTCACATCAGTAAATTGTTGACGAGTGTGGTGGTGTAGGGACGGTGTACACACATCACTGTTATGTTCTGGTGTAGTATGGAGACGCAACCTTTTAACTTCAGCGTGATATTTTGAGTTGTATTTTTGGTGTGAAATGCAACTCATATAATGTTGTACTCGAAGCTCCTTAAGGAAGACTTTGAATTGATATTTTTCATTATATTTTATCACTTATATTTATATTTCTCAAAGAACAACACCAAGCTTCATATTTTTAACACTAGAAATCCATAACACATAGACTAATGGCTGTTGAAATTAGAAACATCTCCTACACTGGATTTCCTCCACACACCCAGTCAACGAGACGAACCCTGGGGTGACATAGAGCTGAATTACCACATTGTTGCCTCCGTTAGTTGGCTGTATTGTGGCATGGAGGATGGGAGAGTTATGTCCTTCTTATGTTAAATGACTCCCTATTGATCCAGCTTGTGATTGGCTTAACTTTTGACGCTCTGGAGGTTTATTACATCAGTTGATTGAGTTAGTTAATTTGGTAAAACATTCATGTGGCTCTTGTGTCATTGTTTATAAGTTTTTCGGTCTTTTATATATCCTTTGTGTATACTCATAAAAGTATGATAGGAGCTTGTGTCAGTTGTTCTGGTTCACGTTGGCATTTAGTATTGTGTCTGACATTGCCTGCTCGCTGTTATCTTTCCGCTAACTCGTTTTGTGTGAGGTATTGTAACTTTGTGCACGTGTATACATATATGTGTGTGTGTGTTAAATGTGATCGTGTAGGTTGTGTGTACGAGTTAGGAGTTTTAGTTAGTATTTATCGGTATGTGTTGGCTACTTGTTAGATTCGTTCGTTCATTTTGTGTCTAAATAGAATCTTAACGTTTGTTCAGACACATTAGCATAAGCGTATTTTAAGATGTAAGTACTGGCGCTGCTCATGTCTTGACCTAGATGCACGTTTATGACAGTAATAACCCCTTGACACACACACACACACACACACACACACACACACACACACACACACACACTGACCAATCTTGTGATGGGGGACCTTGAATAGTGACTGTTTTCTCCCTGTAGCCAGAAATATTTATCAACAGCAATTATTTTCAGTATCATCTAAAACGGGTACATTAAATTGGGAACATAATCGGATACAGGAGGTTTTTGTATCGTCCTGGAGGCGTTGTAGTATCGTCAAAAATATATATTCTATAAAACCATCTCAAATCGTCAGTTTTGTAGGTCGTTTATCGTTCCATTAATGTTTACAGTAGGACTCTAAAAGACGCGGGTAACCTCATCTAGTTATATTTATTTCCACCGTTTTTATTGGTTGAATTTTTATGAACGTTTTCTCTTTGGGGAGTTTTAATGGCTGCTGCAACTAACCCGGTCAATGACAACTGTTGTTTTATTGAAAGCTTAGGTTATTGTTTTTTGTTTCTTTATTAACAAAAACCATCTGTAATTAGTCTGTCTTTTATTATTATTATTGTTATTATTGTTACTGACTTCATTTTGCATTGTTGAATATTTTTGCGATTTTTTTTATATAGTTACATCCTTCAGTGATCATTTGCATTAAAAAAAAACCTGTCTGCAATTTTTCCTCTTTTTCATCTGCCAGTTCACACCAGTTAAAAATGTGTACCTACTGTACTTTTACAACTTTGGGAGGGGGTGTAGGGAGTAAATGCACTCTCTCCCTACCGTACAATCATGCCTACGGGACCTACTTTCACTTTCACCTGGACTAAGCATATTAACACAGGATGAAATACATCTTGTTTACTTGGGGTGATCTGGATTGTGCCTGGGACTTAATAGGTTTATCTCTTGTTGGATTGTCTCTCCTAAATCAATGTTTATTATGATTGAAAATTTTTGTTTAGGTGATCTCTTCTCTTTTATAGCCTTTGATGTCTGTTTGTCTATCCCCGGCCTAGTGGTGGCTATTATTTTTTGGGGGAGTGTTTTGTTATTTTGTTTGGTTAATTGGTATTTTATATGTGGGTTTTGTTTATTCATAGTGAGGTAGGTGAAAGTTGTATATAAGATGGCTGGGTTAGTATTAGTAGTAATAGTGGTTGTAGTAGTAGTTGTTGTAGTGGTAGTAGTAGTAGTTGTTGTTGTAGTGGTGGTAGTAGTAGTAGTAGTAGTTGTAGTTGTTGGTGTGGTGGTCTTAATGCTGCCTCTCTCCTCACCCACCCTCCTCCTCCTCCTCCTTCTACTGCACAATCACTCCTCGTCCTCCTCCTCCTCCTCCTCCTCATCATCATCATCATCATCATCATCATCATCATCATCATCATCATCATCATCATCATCATCATCATCATCATCATCATCTTCCTCCTCCTACTCATCCTTCTCTTCCTCCTCATCATCATCATCCTTCTTCTTCTTCTTCTTCCTCCTCATCCTTCTCTTCCTCCTCATCATCATCATCCTTCTTCTTCTTCTTCCTCCTCATCCTTCTCTTCCTCCTCATCATCATCATCATCCTTCTTCTTCTTACTACACACCCTCTCCCACCTCCTCCACCTCCTCTTCCTCCTCCTTCTTCTAACTTTTGACGTAGGAGATTTATAATACCTCACTATGAAAGGCTTAATATTTTCGCAATGACTTTCTAATTACGTAATTTTTTCATATATATATTTTATGTGTTTTTGGGGATTACTATTTTTTTTTTCAAAGGTTGCATGATTAATGATTCCTACTTCCGGCTCATGTTCTTGGTACAGGTATGCTTCCTCATTAGTTTGAGTATAACGGCAGGTATATTTATCTTTGTAGCGTTAGGGTATATTCGTTAGGTTAGGTTAGGTCACCGCGAATGCTATCTGTGTCCATAATATGTTCGTTTTGTCGAGTATACTCACTACCTAGACACTAAAAGAATGTTGAGAAGTATACTTTTTAGTGGTGTATAACATAACGGATATACTTTTTCCTTGAGCATCCTGTGAATTCTAGGGGTATATTCATTGGTCTAGTATAACAGTGCAAATACTCTTTCTTATTAATAGGCATAGATACTGTTATACCATCAAGTTGGTATAACAGCGGGAATATACCCACTATAATCTATTTTTTTAAAGTATAATAGCAGGAATATACTCCCCTGTCCGCTAGATCTGTTCATTAGTCTTGTGTTAGAGGCAGATATCCTTTCTCCCAAGACGACATAAAAAAACATGGACGTAATGCTAATTAGCTGAGTATAACAAGAAGAATATGCTCTGTCAGGGAGTGGATATATCATGGGGTTATACTTATTAGTCTAGTATAAGAGCGCGAGTATACTTGGGTATTTAAAACGTTAATTGTTATTGGTTATACCTATCTGGTTATACTCTTAAAACATAGGTGTATTATTTGTTAGTTGTGTATAACAGTTTGAATATACCCACCTGTTGAAGCTAGAGGTATGCTCATCTCTCAGTGTCTCAACTCAGCACCTGGTCAGATATTGATACACATATATCATACCAAAATTGGGAAGTATATCGGTAATATTATGCTTAAAATATTTGTATCATATTATGTAGATGAGTAATATAAATCGAGGTATGCTGTATGGTAATGCTTACTATAATACAGGGACTTGTTTGCAATGCTGAAACAGGTTTTATTTAATGAAGACAAATACATCGCTATACACTATATTAAAATTAAAAAGGTTTGTTAAGATAATGAGTTATGTAGGCCTATTCTATTTAATATTAACAAATACATCGTTATTATATTAGATTGATAATGCTTGAAAAAATATTGAAACATTCCTTTGTGATTTATTCCCTAGCCAAACAGGTCGTAATACAGTAATTAATAATAACGCTTGATAGAGTATTGAAAATTATTAGGCTGTTGTTTCATAGACACAAATATATAAAATTTATTCAATGGCAATACAACACTGAAATATACTGGTATATCATAAAGACGAATATATCGTTATATCACCTAACCCCCTGTCGAAATACAGGACTTAGTTTTTTCTGTATTTTGACGCCCCTACAGTGGGTTTATGTAGTATTATTTAGTGTCTTCAGTTATATCATTAAATACTAAATAACAGATGTGCCCCAATTCTGAAATACAGTTTATTTCAGCCTGAGTGATGTAATAGTCCTCACTGAAATATTAATATCGGTGTTGGTGGCTCGGTGAATATTTTGTTAATACAGAAATACAAGTTATGCCGTTGTATTCTTATTGTAGTTGATGTATTATTATTTATTTATTGGTATACGTGATTTATTTATATATTTTTTAACTCTATCTCTTTATTTATCTAACCTGTTGTAGTGTTGATATTGTTACAGGTGATAATTATTGTTATTGTTATTTTATTTGTATTTTTCTCATGTTAAAATGTTGCCGCGATACTTTAAGCAAAATATTTCCTCTGGTTTTAGAATATTGGGAAATTCTCGCAGATTTTCCCCCGTTGAACTGACTCTTACTGACAATTCTTTGTCGGAAATTTTTACGTTTTAAAGTTCAGTATTCCTTAAACAGAAGGAGTTCCAGTACTTGTGTTTCTTTAAGGATGTCCGGAATATTAACCTGAAAGGGAAATATTCTTTTTTAAGTTTATATTCCTCAAACCGGAGAATATTTCCCCTCTGGTAGAATATTCCTCTGAAAAAGCATCCACAAGGGGTACTATCTCCCACCTGTCGCTTAAGGGAGATATACCGAATCTGTATACGGTATATAACTGTCCTTTAGTGGAGATAGTTTATTAATGAAAGAGTTAGACTGAAATTTAGCATAACGGAAGTAAAGAAAAATAAAGATGGAGACTTTATTTATTTATTTATTTATTTATTTATTTATTTATTTATTTATTTATTGCTGTTGAGGGAGATTTGGGATTTATTGTATGTAACAGTAACTAATTAATTAATATTTATGTGTATGTTACCTTTGATACTCCACACCTTTTGTATTTATTCCTTGGCTCTGGTCTTCCTTCCTGTCTTATCACCCTTTCTGCCTCCTCACCCTTCTACCAGGGAGAAGATACAAGGTGTGAGGAGGCACAAAGGGTGAGAAGACAGGGAGGGAAAATCAAGGAAAGGGCATTGAGAGAGAGAGAGAGAGAGAGAGAGAGAGAGAGAGAGGTGTTTTTATCTTCAGAAGGTGTTCCAAGAAATGGCTTTTAATGCTTTCATTCATTGTCTCTCCTTGCCTTTAGTTTTTTTTTCATCTTTATTCAGTGTTTCATTTTCATTCACTTCTATTTATTCACTAATCTTCGTTCACTTTCTCATCTTGATTCATTGTTACGTCTTAGTGAGAGAGAGAGAGAGAGAGAGAGAGAGAGAGAGAGAGAGAGAGAGAGAGAGAGAGATGTGTGGTTAGTATTTCAAAGTTTCCAAGTTTCTGGTTATTGTTTATTATTATTATTATTATTATTATTATTATTATTATTATTATTATTATTATTATTATTATTATTATACGTGTTTTATTAGGGAAGCCAGAGATCGAACTGTTTATTTTGAAAATTCGCCTTTTTATGTTTTTTTTTAAAGGTCTCTCATATTAAATTCATGGAAGCTTTCATTAATATTCGCTAATTGTCACTAACAGGACGTAATGTGATTAATTATTACGCACCAACAACCATTCACTTATGTTTAATACAGTCGTACCTGTTATTTTTGTTATCGAGTGATTAATGTTTTCAAATCTGCAGCAGTGAGGTTGTAATGTTGTAATTTTCAATGATAGTTTTGTATTTATAATTTCTAACATTCTTTAAGTAAATCCTAATTATATATTTTTTAAATTTTTAAATCAATATATCTTTTATTTTATCTATTTTTGTTTTTGTTTTAATTTCTAACACATTTCTAATATTTCGTAAGTTATTTTCTGGCCTTTTTATATCACACCTTTCAAGTATAATAAAATAATTAACAAACTTTACAATGACAATTTTTTTACCGGATCTCGTAATAAAAGGTGATATTTCATGGGAGGGTTTTATTAATGTGTACAAACTCTCATTAATCCGGTCATAAGAGAGTATTCATTAAGTTCTTGTGATCCTTTTAATAAGTCTACTCGTAATATAGTTTTCCTATGTCAGTTCTCTCAGGTTTTATTAATTAGGTCATTAGTTGTCTTCATTATCATACTCATAATTATTCTCCTCTGGGATGTATTTTATTCTCTTATACTTTGTTTTGTGTTAGTTATTTTAGTAATGATTTTCTGTTTATTTTATAATCTACTTATTTATATATGTTATGTATGTGTGTGTGGAGCTTTGAGGGGGAAACGGATATAAATATTATTATTATTATTATTATTATTATTATTATTATTATCATTACTACTACTACTACTACTACTACTACTAAACAATAAGTCCTTCCCCCAGATACATAGATTCCTGTAGTCACGGAAATCCCTGGTTCCACCTTTCACACAGTCTGAGTAAATGGCCACTTAGAGAGCTTTTACGAGTCTACACACGAACTGTAAGCGTTTGGTCAATGATCCCAAGTTTAGTGTCACAGTGAAGTGTTTGAGGCGATAATTGGGTGGTGAAGTGGACCTTGACACCTGACTGAAGGTAAACTGTGTCAGCAGGTGAAGATAGATGGGCTTGGGTTTCAGGTGATGTTGGAGGGATTATTCTGGTGATGTTGGAGGGATTATAGATAGAGACTTGAGAAGAAGAAGAAGAAGAAGAAGAAGAAGAAGAACGATAGCAAAGAAGAAGAGCGATAGCAGTAACACCAGCAGTACCAATACTAAATAGCACCAGTTTCAGCACCAGTAAAGGCTCATTTATGGTCTTCGTGGGCTTGTCAGGCGGGTTACCATCAGTCCTCACCTCTCCCGGGTTGTGCTGTTGATGACGTACAAAGTCACCATTGATTTTCCATGAATTAGTTAATGAAGATTGAATGAGTTTCGTCCTCCTGTTAAAGTGTGTGTGTGTGTGTGTGTGTGTGTGTGTGTGTGTGTGTGTGTGTGTGTGTGTGTGCAATAATAATAATAATAATAATAATAATAATAATAATAATAATAATAATAATAATCATAAACGGTTTATTAATAGAGTTGCAGCCGGTGGCTGAAAATATACAGACTTACATTTGATTTAGACATAATGATATAATATGCATCGAATACATTTACAGGGCTGTACAGTACATAAATCAGGAGTTGTTTATTATTTTAACAATAGATGAGATGGTGCTGTTCTTAGAGAGTGTGTGTGTGTGTGTGTGTGTGTGTGTGTGTGTGTGTGTGTGTGTGTGTGTGTGTGTGTAGTTCTTTTCTCATTGCATATTTAAGTGAAGACATTTTAATTTGTTCTCTCATAGTCTAATGTTATATTTACCTTTTCCTAGTTTTAGGATTTTTTTTTTTACTAAATTCATCGACAGGCTTCAAGTTATTAACATATTCTGGTAAAAACAATGTTATTACTGTCCAGATGTAACTAGTGGAAATGATAATAATAATCTGTGCAAGACAACTGAACGGATTCGCAATTAATATACAGAGTGTTATTGGAATATGAAGCATTATACGAGTGAGATATACTGCTCGCTGGATGGAATGAAGACTGATATACCAGACTACCAGCACCAGTAGTATGATAATATACTAATCAGTTTGCCACAACATATATCCAAGTGCCCCGCAAAAATCCAGACCACGGGAGGAGGCATACCGTGACCTGTGTGTGACCCCAAATTTAGGTCATGGGGTCAGGGTATAGCCTCCTTTTTGACCCCCGTAATCCACCGTGATGTATTACCTTATATGTATGGTATAAATAGGCCTATATTGGCTATATGGATAATGTTTATTTATTTTGTAAGGCCTACAGTTTTATCATTACATTTGGAGAGTTCATTTAGATCCAACATCCATATTGTGTTGACGAGGGAAATGAAAGGTGGCGGCGCTGTGTGTGTTAATCAAATATTGACGGCAATAAATACTGGGAATATTTACTAGCTGTCAGTCGTAGTCGCTCTGTAAATGCCCGTTATTGAGCGCCATATTAACTTGACTGTCATAGATCACCATATAGACACCAGGCGCCATTTTTGCTATTTGTGCCATTTTCACCGCGAGTATTAACGGTGTCCCGGATTATTCTGACTGACTGACTGACGAGTGAAATGTTATAAAGAATTAAAGAAAACTAAGTTATGAACGGTTTGTCGAAAATTGAAACGTAATAAATGAACAGATGATAAAGACGACCAAGCTCTAGTGTAATGAATTAGCAAATAGTTGTTCCTAATTCAGGCAGTATTATTATAGTTATCTACAATGTCTGGGAATTACAATTATAAAGTAAGAAATTATTTAAAGGTTTCATTCTTGTTTTTATCTGCAAGTTACCAAGTTACATCATTTTTGGAAGTGGGGTGATGTAATAAACTTCGCTTCCGAACTAACCTTTAATGAGGTGGTGGTGGTGGAAAGAAGTAATTGACGAATATTGAGAGTTTTCGAGAATAGACGGGAGTGAGGTACTGTTATCTGCAGAGGGAAGGGAGGTGTCGGATATATTATTCTCATGCTCGTTTAGGATTTTGTAGTTTGATGTCAGTTTTAAGGTTGTTGAATGGATAGATTAATACCTCATACTGTTGTTTTATCTACGTGATAGTGTGTAGAGGCTGCTGAAGTGTTGTGGTGGAAGCAGAAGGAATGACACAGTACCTGGGGACTAGTTTGTTATCGTGGCTGGAACAGGAATTAGCGTTGAGGTGTAGAGAGTAACGTTTACTGACGGGTGTTGGCGTGTACTAATATGTGGTAACCTGGTGAAGGGTCAAATGGGTTTCAGTCCAATTAGTGCCCGACCTAACCTTACTTAATCTGTCCATTAGAATTAGGAGGGTAATCAGATGCCTGTTTGTTTTTAATTGAAGGGTTGCCCCCATTGAGTTTTCTGAAACACGGGATTTGTATTTGGTAAAGACGCAACACTCCGAAACACGAAATTTTTGTACTCAAAAAAGCATTATTTGTTGGATCTCAGCGTAACATTCCGATATCGATACATTTCGCACAGCAACGATATTGATGAAATGTGTCGGAATTTTGAAATATGATCATTTGGCCTCCAACGTTAGCAAGGAGTTCAATAGCCTTAAGAATGCAACACGTAAAATTTACTGGAATTCGGCAGAAGGTTCGTCCTGGAGTTATATTTCTGGTGTCTGGCGGGGGTAACCTTCTCAACCTCTCCCTGGTCTCAGTATTTCATGAATATCCAAGACTTACATCCCCCTCGCTGCCTCACGCACTCACCTATTCAATTCAAACTGTGAGATCGAAGAGGCGGCAGTTCTGTGGAGACTTGATGTCCAAAAGGCCATAATTTTTAAACAGAAAAAAGGTTCAGTACGTCTATTTTTTTTCAAACTTTGGTGTACTTACGATACAAATTATTTAACTTCCTATATTTCTTTAGATTCTTTAAGTCTTCTTCGTAACCAATGGAAATATATATTATTTACTGTAAAACTTTTGAAATATACTATGTTAGGTTCCCAGTGTTTGAAGTATATACAAGTACTTTTACCACACGTGAGTTTGGAGTTGTGAATAATGTGAACCAGCTGCCAGGGACACAGAGCCAAGGATTACTTAATTCTCTCACTCTATCTCGCTTTGAACCTTAGAACCTCACCTTCCAAAGTCCAATATCCTCCTCACCTTCCCCTCACACATACCACCTAGAACCCATTCACCCCAAGTTCAATACTACCACCTATACCAGAGAACCTCATCACCTACGTTCAATACACATAGCACCTAGAACCCTCACCTAGGCTCAATATTCCTACCTTCTCTCCTTCACCTTCTCCCCCTCCTCCTCCTCCTCCTCCTCCTCACCACACAAACGACCACCTACAGTAGAGCCTAGAGGTTCACCTTTAGGCGGCGGCAAAGGGAGATTTTGTCAGGTTCCATAATCAGGTGGAAGTGATTATGGTTTGTGAGGTGTGGCCGCAGCAGCCTACCGACCTCCTGGCCCTGTTGCAATGATCAGGTAAATTGGAAGGTGACACTAGGGAGTAGTTCTCTGGTCTCCGGTTTCCCCTCCTCCTCCTCCTCCTCCTCCTCCTCCTCCTCCTCCTCCTCCTCCTCCTCCTCCTCCTCCTCCTCCTCCTACTACTACTACTACTCTTCCTATTTTTCTTCCTCTACCTCCTTCTCTTTTTCCTCCTCCTCTTCTTCTTCCTACTCCTCCTCTTCTTCCTTTTCATACTCCTTTTTTTTCCCCCTTTCTTGTTCCTCCTTTCTTCCCCTCTCGAGTTCCTCCCTTTCTTCCCCTCCTCCCGTTCCCCCTACCATCCGTCCCCTCTTGCGTGCCTCCCTTTCTTCCCCCTCCTCCCGTTTCCCCTCTTCCCTCTCACTGTTTGCTTTCTACCGCGTCTGTTTATTCACGTAATATTTACCCTCGATAATTTAACGCTCAGAGAAAACGGGAATATGGTTGACCGTTTTTTTTTTCTTTAATAATTTCAATTTTCAATATTTTTTTTTAATGGTAGATTATTGTAAATTGTAGTGTTATTAACAATTAGACTTTATTGTGTTTATTGTAGATTATGATTTATTCTTATCGATGTATTTTTATTTCTGTTATTAATTTACGTTTTGTATTGTACTTTATTATTATTATTATTATTATTATTATTATTATTATTATTATTATTATTATTATTATTATTATTATTATTATTATTATTATTATTATTATTATTATTATTATTATTATTATTATTATTATTATTATTTCTGAACACTGCTGTCATACCGTGGAGGAGGTGAGGGTAGCGGGGTGTCTCATAGTAATTGAATGATCCTTCAGAAGGTGGTGGTTCGTTGGTCTTCATTCTAGGGAAATTATCACACGTTTTCAGGTAATCTCAGGTGAAGCTCCGGTGAAATTATGGCGCGTCACTCATCCCTGCGTCCGTCAGTCAGGGAATTTTGTACGTTTTATTTTTAACTTCAATTCAAGAGACCACTCCATCACCCTCAAGTAACTCGTGGTGTGGGTGTCTCTGAGGTGGTCCCTTTTTGTTTTGGTGCCGCGTTAGAGGGTCTCTCTCTCTCTCTCTCTCTCTCTCTCTCTCTCTCTTTTACAAGTTTAGTATGCACGTTCGCTATTCCTAAAACATGCTAAAAAAAAAAAACCCTTATTTCCCTGTGTTACCATCATTCTAATTAGTAACTAAGACAATGACCTGAATTGGATTAATATTTCCAGGTCACATTGTAAATAACTAAACCATTGCTTAACTGAACAGAAAGCAGACATCCTTTTTATACCCTGTTCAGTTGAAGAGCCAGTTGATGAGAAACGATTGAATAGAATAGAAAGTAATAAAATAATCCCAATAAAAAAAGAAAGAAAAGAAAGCGAGTGAAAGCGAAGGAAGGTGATTAGGTGGATAGGTGGATAGGTGGATAGGTACCTTTGCTCCACATGCTAGAATATATCCTTAGATGTCATCCCTGAATCCACTGAACCGAATTTAATAAAACTTTTTCAGCCATTTTATTTATTTTTATTTTTAGTCAACTTACTGTATGTCCAAATTGGTTAGGTTAGGTTGGGTAAAGCTTCAAGGTGCCTAATCATCATGTGATATGTGACTCTTATTATACATTTCAACATTATTATACCATAGTTGGAAGAGGTTAGGTTAGGTTAGGTTAGGTTAGGTTATTATACCATAGTTGGAAGAGGTTAGGTTAGGTTAGGTTATTATACCATAGTTGGAAGAGGTTAGGTTAGGTTAGGTTATTATACCATAGTTGGAAGAGGTTAGGTTAGGTTAGGTTATTATACCATAGTTGGAAGAGGTTATAGAGAGTGGAGAGGAAACACTCCAGGTCCTTAATTGTTACAGGTGGTAATTAGTGTCTACGGGAACAATACGTAGTAGGTGCTGTTGGTTAATTCAGTTAATTTAAAGGAACTTGTCGAGGGGCTTCTTTAGATTAAATCCCGGCAGTGAGAGACAGACAGACAGGCAGACAGACTGACAGAATAAAATCTGTTAGTGAAAGACAGACAACAGACAGACATATTGAAATTTGTTTGTGAAGGACAGACAGACAGACAGAGTAAAACGTGTTAGAGAGAGACAGACAGACAGGCAGACAGACTGACAGAATAAAATCTGTTAGTGAAAGACAGACAAACAGACAGACATATTTAAATTTGTTTGTGAAGGACAGATAGACAGACAGAGTAAAACGTGTTAGAAATACTAGGTCTCTCAGTCTGTATATGGTCAGAGTGGTTCTTGTGTGTGTGTGTGTGTGTGTGTGTGTGTGTGTCTACAAATTTACAGTTTGTGTTTGTTTTTTGTATGTAGGATATTTATGGATGTATATACATGTAATATTATATATATGTACGATTGTATGTATACATATTTATTTTCTTGATGAACCAAACTCCCTTTGGTGTAATGAACATTTTAGAAATTAACTCCACATCCACACCAAATATATATGTAAATTAGAGAGAGAGAGAGAGAGAGAGAGAGAGAGGTGTGTGTGTGTGTGTGTGTGTGTGTGTGTGTGTGTGTGTGTGTGTGTGCCATAAATGAACCATAATATAAACTTAGATATTATATAAGGATATTTTCGCGTATTAACCAGGTAATTACACCATCATTCATCACCACCAGGTAGCCAGGGTCTTATTTGTATAGTCTAATTACGTCCTTTGGAAGCCTTTGAGTATGATGCTAACGTTATGCTTAACCTAATAATAATGTTAGCTTTAACCGCGTGTATGCCAGCAGTTAATGATTTTGTAAATGTTTGCTTTCAGATGAGCGTAGAGAATTTTACACTTTTGACAGAATTTACATTTGCCGAGAGTCAAGTTTGGGATGTGCAGTTTTTCTTGACAGTCGGAACTTATATTATTATTATTAGTATTTATGAATTTTTTTTACTCGTGCAACTAACCGATATTTGAAGGGTTTTTTTTGTTACTTTTTAAAATTTTAGAAAAAAAAATTCTTGTGATTGAGCTCTGTATATATTCAGATGTTGTTATTGTTTTAGACATTAATTCCCACAGTTTGTGATTTTGGGCGTATGAAATAACAAGAATAAAACAGGTTTGGGGGAGGGGATAGAACACGTCTTTTATTGCTTTAAGAATGACAGTGAATGACAGTGAATGAAGGGGACGAATGTGTGTTTGTAATTGTTCTTGTTTGTTTTCGGCCCACCCTTGCAGTGAACATGAAAATGCTTAAAAGAACAAAAGAATACGCATACACACACACACACACACACACACACGGAAATGTCTGTTTGTTTATGTTTTTTCTTCAAATTATAAACCAAATTCTAAAATATATCTTCTTTTCATTGTTTCAGGTGAGTGTTGAGGTAGACGACATATAACAGGTGTAGAAGGTGAACAGGTGAACAGGTGACAGGTGTAGGTGACAGGTAAACAGGTGACAGGTAGAAGGTGACAGGTGTAGAAGGTGACAGGTGTAGAAGGTGACAGGTGAACAGGTGACAGGTAGAAGGTGACAGGTGTAGAAGGTGACAGGTGTAGAAGGTGGCAGGTGACAGGTGTAGAAAGTGACAGGTGTGGCTCTACCTTACTAACAGCTCACGTGTGCAGGTGTGTGTGATGCCATTAGTGATTTTCCTTAATACTGTTGACAAATGTTTTTCTTTTTAACCTGTGTTTTTTGGGGGTAAGGATCCAACTTAATATTCATGTAAATATAAGCTTTATTTTTTTATCGTTAAAAGGATGTCGTGTTAGGTAAATGTGATTATGGTTTAGATTAAAAGTGCATTACTCTTTATCTGTTTATGTTTTAAAAGAAAATTTAATGATGTTGTAATGAGTTGGTGGTAATGGTAGTGGTATTATGTGTGGCAACGGGAAGTAGTTGGTGTAACGGGCCAATCATAACTGTTTATTTACGGTAATTTTGGCACGGATTGCCTAACCTAACCTAACCAAACCTAACCTAACTTTAGTAGTACCCAGGCTTAACATTCTTCCACTTTTGGAATTACACCATAGAGCACCATGACGATCACACCCAATCAAGCCCTGTCTGTAAAATGCTCCCCACGTCCCTTTTATAGTCTCCCCACGCCCCTATTATAGTCTCCCCACGCCCCACTTACTCCCATAACCCTCCTGAAATTATACCCCCTTGGAGGTTCCTCAGACCACACCCCTTAGAGTCACGCCTACCTCCTCTCTTACAGTTTCACTCCCTAGCTAGAGTGTTATTGGAACTGCACTCTCATGAACTCTGCCTCCTGAAGCCTTGTCTAGCCTCTGAACACTCTCTTACCTACTGAAGTTCACTCTCTCCCACCTGAAGTTATTTAATATAGAGTCTTGTCTGTCATCTACTTAGTTTATTCTCTCACTGAAGTTTAGCACGATGGAGTTCCCCAGCAGCCACATCCTCTCAAGTACCCCATTCCCTCCCTCTTTGTCTGTGGGTCCTCTTAAGTTTCGGCTCTTGAATTCTCTTAACTTATTTGAGGATAGGAATTTACACCGCCGCCTGTAGTAGTAGTAGTAGTAGTAGTAGTAGTAGTAGTAGTAGTAGTAGGCACGAACTTGAGGAGGAAATTGCTTTGTTGTTGTTATATCAGAAAGTATTCAGGGCATTGTTGGCCACACTGCCTTCTTGCTACGTGTTCCGTGCACTAACAGGCGGTCATTCCTGTACTACACACTGTTATCTTTTACATGCTATTGATATTTTTCTCGATAATTTTATGGTTAACAATATCCTCTATGCAGCTCCTGACAACAATCCAATTATTGATTATAAAAAACTTGTATATAACTCCTACATGAGACTAACGATCCAACACGAGTTAATGAGTTAATTCTTCTTGAACTATTATGTAGTTTGGCTCGTTATATGTTGAATCACTATAAGATATTGATGAGGAAGGGGAAGGGGGAATACCTGGATAGCAAACTGTTGTCATAAACCCACAACGATAACATACTAATGGCTCAATGTAAGAGACACAATGGAGTAACCTACACTGGGGAAAGATGCCGTCACCTGTGCAATGGTTCCTTTATCATGACCACGCCGCTGACCTTTGACGTTTTGTCCGTAAAAATATAACAGTTTGAAGGTGGAGAAAAATAGTCTCAGTTGGAGGAAAGAGCAAGAATTATGTAACGACCGTGAAAGATGGAGGGGGAGGCTGTCTGGGGAGGCTCAACACGGGGACCTCAGACTCATCCACCTGGCGTCGGCTGAGACACTTCTAGACGCTGTGAAAATAAACTTATACAAAGGACAATAATAATAATAATAATAATAATAATAATAATAATAATAACAAAAGTAATCTTAGGTGGATCTTGATATAATGAAATTGTGAGATTAGAACCAGTATCGAGGGGGATTAAGCATAGAGAGGAAATATTGGCAATTAGAGGCGCAAATATAACAAGGAATCAGGAAGGGATTACTGGTGTGGGGAATGATGTCTGGTCAAATAGACACTCATTCTGACCTGACTAAACTACACAATAAAAGGGGGTCACTTGAAATGGGTCTCAGTCTTAATTGGTCCATGCCTTAAAGTGTTCCAATTCGAATGGTTATGTTAGATTAGGGCGTGTTAGGACTAGGGGGGGGGGCGTCCTTTTGCTAGAGGGTCTGTGTGAATACCTTGAGTAAAATGTATAGTGATTAATGATTGGGAGAAGCGGAGTAGATATTAATGTAAAAGAAGTGAGACTGAGAAATGACTGAATGGAGGAGACTGGGTGAGGTGGTGTTGAGAGGTGTGGGTGAATGGGCAGAATCGTGTGAGACTACAGGTGTAATTAACAAGAGATAGTTAAAAGAGAACTTGTATTGTTAGTGTTTGAGATATGAGATTTCTGAGGGTGAGACATATTGGAGATTTAAATTACTATTGGTTGATATATATTTCTCTATAGTTAAACACCCGATAATGAGAAATTTACGAGTTAATCGATTTAATTTATTTTTAATGTCACTGAAAAATCACTGGCATGTGAGATGTTTAAAATAATAGTGATTGCGTTATTGTCTTAAGCAAAAGGATCTTATCAGTAATTATTTGACATTGTTTCCTTACCTCTTTCCCTGTATTCATCTTTATATCCAACTCTCCTTCACGTCTCTCCCTTTCCTTCCTTCATCTCAATATCCTACCGTTCCTCCTTCGTCCCCTACATCCTACCATCTTTCACTTCCTTTCTTCAACCCCTTCCCCCTCCATCCATTTTTTATCCTCTTTCTTCCTTCATCCTCCACGCCCTCTTACCATCCTGCCCTCCCTCCCTCCCTCCCTCCCTCCCTCTCTCGTCCTTGAAAGGTGCCAGTCATCACCACCAATCCGCCACGCTAAAATATTAAGGCGACATTCTCCCTCGGCGAACCCTGACCAGCTGTGTGGTGTGGTGGTCACCCAGGCCATTGATCGACCGCTGTGCTAGACTGTGTGTTTTGTTATTTGGCGGTGATGAGGGTGTGAAGGTGGTGGTGTGAGGGTGGTGGTGGTGGTAGTGGTGGTGTGAGGGTGGTGGTGTTGGTGGTGTGAGGGTGGTGGTGTTGGTGGTGTGAGGGTGGTGGTGTTGGTTGGTGGTGGTAGTGGGTGATGGTGATGGTCGTGAGGCAGTCTGTAGTAACTTTTACCTGTGTTTTATTGATGGTATACACACACACACACACACACACACACATGACCCTGACCTACCACACCCTAATATTTACAGCCCTGTCTTCACTTACACTCTTACCCTAAACCTGTGTGGACGTATATTGATTAGATGAAAAAGGGGAGCTACCAATTATTCATACGCAAGAGCCGAGTTAGCCTGAATTGGGACTATCGTGTACATTAGGCCGTGTCAGGTAAGTTAAAAATGGAGGAAGATATGGTGGGAGGGAGGGGGAGAAGACGTGTGTGTGTGTGTGTGTGTGTGTGTGTGTGTGTGTGTGTGTGTGTGTGTGTGTGTGTGTGTGTGTGTGTGTGTGTGTGTGTGTGTGTGTGTGTATGTGTATGTCTGGAGTCACGCACCACACGTACTGTTATGGGTGAGTTAGACACGTGAGCCGTACACCAAATTGTCTTTCCTCCTTCAGCCGTAAAATCACAGGTCTGGATTGGTTAGAGAATGTCACTGGGGAGGTCAGTCAGTGTTACTTATCCACTCAGGGTGTTGGTTAGGTTAGGTTAGGTTTGGTTTGGTTAGGTTAGGTTTGGTTAGGTTAGTGTTTGGTTAGGTTAGGTTAGCGTTTGGTTAGGTTAGGTTAGGTTAGCGTTTGGTTAGGTTAGGTTAGCGTGGTTAAGCTTATGGTGAAATAAACAGAGGGCGGTCGTGGGGGGTTAATCTTCAGGTGATATATTATTTCTCTCCACCGTCGTGTCTTCCGTTAGTTTCCCCCTGAGAGCCTGGGGTGTGGAAGGGAGATGAAGACCACCTATAAATTTCTCACCTCTCCCACTACGAGGATTACGGATAGACAATATACTGAAATTTACAAGTTTCTTAATCCCATACTCTCGTGAATTAGTCTAATTTACCTCTTAACTGTGAATGTATCAATGTACTAACTAAAATCATCACCACCACCATCACCACCATTCCTACAATCGCCATCATCCTCATCATCATCACCACCATTCCTACAATCACCACCACCATCGTCATTACCATCATTCCTACAATCACCACCATCATCGTCATTAACATCATTCCTACAATCACCATCATCATCACCATCATCATCACCATCGCTATTATCCCTTAATTTTTCATACGTTCTCTATCTTTTCTCTTTTTCTCTTCTCCCCTTTTCCCCTTCCACTATTTCCCTCTCTTCGTTTCTCCCTTCCTCTATGCTCTATCTTTCATCGTGATTTATTCCCCTATTTTGCTGTGTCTCGTTTACTAGATTATCCCATGTATCTGCCGGGGGAAATATAAGAGTGTATGAGTGGAAGGGGATAGTGGGAGAGAGGAAATGACGTCGTGGGAAAATTGGTGATGGCGTGGGAACATTGGTGATGGCGTGGGAAAATTGGCGTTGGCGTGGGAAAATAGGTCTTGGTGTGGGCGTCGGGAAAATAGACGTTGATATGGGAAAATACGTTTGAATGAGGGAAGAGAGATATGAGCGTAAAGAAAAATAGGCATAGGAGTGGTAAAAATAGGCATCAGATTTGTAAAAATACGCCTGAGAGTAGTAAAAATAGGCCTGAGTGGTAACATAGGGATAAGAGTCGCAAAAATAGGCATAGGAATGATAAAAATAGGCATAAAACGAGTAAAAATAGGCTTGGGTAGCAAAAATAGGCAGGACTATACTGAATGACATGAACTTGATGAAGAAAGACTCCCTACCATCACCATCATCCTTAGACCACCTCCTCAGCCCACCTTCCTCAACGATTCCTCCA
>NW_024753611.1:747500-750000 GCF_018991925.1 Homarus americanus | reverse complement strand
TGAGTGTTGGAGGAACGCTGAGTGTTGGAGGAACGCTGAGTGGTGGAGGAACGGTGAGTGGTGGAGGAGGATTAAAGACAGGTAAACGGTGCTTAATAACAGTGGCAGTAAAGCACCTGTAGAAACACACAATCTGTATGTATGTGTGTATATATATATGTGTGTATGTATATATGTATGTATGTATGTATGTATATATGTATGTATGTATGTATGTATCTTCTCAACTAAAAGAATTACAGTTAATCAATCAGTAATTACGATAAATTACCGAAGGAATGATATGAATTATTACTCATATTAATTTATGTGAAATAGATTATTATTCAGTGATAATATATTATACTGATTAATAGATATAGGTTAGATTGGTTAGGTTTGGTTAGGTTAGGTTTGGTTAGGTTAGGTTATGGTTTCAAATTTGCTTAAACAAAAATTTTATTCCCTAAAAAAAAAATGAACTTAAAAGAGAAAATGGAAAGTGGTTTTATGACCTTGACTTATATTGTTTTAGTTCTTCTTCTTCCTCCCTTCTCCTCCATCATTTCTCCCATTTATTATCTTCCTTTCCTTCTCCCTTTCTCCTGGCATCCTCTTTCTCCACAACAGTCAACGATAAACAGAGGTAAAAATCACAAGACTGGAAACGACTGCTTGAGATGAGGATGAACGAGGTGGGATAAAATTGATGCTCCGTTGGGTTGAGTGAGTGAGTGAGTGAGTGAGTGAAGAAGGGACGTAGGAATTGAGTGAGTGAGTGAGTGAGTGAAGAAGGGACGGAGGAAGTGAGTGAGTGAGTGAGTGAGTGAGTGAGTGAGTGAGCAAAAGCAAAATGCTGATGGTGGTGCAGTAGTTCGATGTCTTCAGGAGAAAAAAAAATCCTTTGCTGTCCCACCTTACCACAGTCTTCTTCTTCTTCTTCTTCTTCTTCTTCTTCTTCTTCTTCTGTTGTTGTTTTTTGTCTCCCCTCTCCCTCATTTTTCTTTTTGTTTCTCTTCGTCTTTTTCCCCCCGTTCTTTACCTCATCTCCGTCACAGCGTGTTTACATAAAGTCTTCGGAAGTCAGTTGGTTTCACATGGCTTGAAGCGTTTTGCTCAAGCGTTTTAGAAACATGATTATTTTTGTCATATTTCGCCAAACCGGATCACCTGAAGATTAGCCACCCCAATTTATTTTACCTGTTGATTATTAACCCTAATGCTAACGTAATCTTGCCTGATATAACTTAACCTAACCTAACATAGCGTAACCTGGCTTAACTTAACTGAACCCACCCTAATTTAATCTAACACAAGCTAATCTAACCTAACCAGTCCTTATCTAACCTAACCTAACATAGCCTAACATGACCTAACCTACCCTGATCTAACTGACCTAACTTAACATAACCCACCTTAATTTAACCTAACCTCCCCACCCCCCACCCAGTTAGCATTAGGGTGTTAATCATCAGATGAAATGAACTGGGAATGACCCTATTAGTAACTATAACATAACTACATCGTATGATAATGATCCAGTGAATAATACAGTCTTTTTGTATATTGCTTATATCTCTGAACAAACACTGGATTTCCATTTCAATTCCGTTCGTTTTTGACCAGAATTTAATAGCCGGGTATTGGGATGGCAGTTCCATAATTCACCCTGCGGATTTTGAGCGAAATTAATACTCAGTTGATAGGATTTGTTGAGTAATAGTTACCGTCCCCCCCAAAAAAACAAAGCAAATTGCAGTATTAATGAGGTGGATGTACGCGACCCATTAATTACTATTTTTTGGATGTTGTTACCAAGGTGATGCAAAATTAGAAATAGTTTTTTATTCTCTCGTGGTTATTAGTGTGGGTGATTGACCTGACCTTCGTTGAGTCGTTAGTGACCTGCATTAAATAGTGAGTTGTTTTGTTGACCTTTTTTTATAATTGATTGACTGGGTTTTTTTATTTGTTTATGTGGGATCACTTTTTTTCTTTGTATATTTTTTTTTCCGATTTTCGTTCTAACATTTCCATTCTCTTCATCTCCTTCCCATTCCTCCGTTCACCTTCTTTATTCCCTCTAACTGCTTTTCCTTCTTCTCTTCTTCCCATTTTCCTTTTCTCTTTCCTCACCCCTCTGTCTTTCCCCTATCTTTTCTTTCATTTTCCTTCCTTTCCTCTCTTTCTCCTTTCTCTCTTTCCCCGCTCTATCCACTTTCCCTTTTCCTCTTCCTTTCCTTTCACTTCCCACCACCCTTACCCTCTCTCCCCCTCTCCTTCTTTCTCCTTCCTCTCTCCTTCCACCTCCCTTTCCTCTCCTCCACTCTTTCCTCTCCCCTTCCCTCTCCTTTCCTCCCATCTCACCGCCTTTGCCACATAGGTACTTTCTTCAACCTGTAGTAAGACGCAGATCTATTTAATGTTCCTAAACGCGACGGATTATAGGATTTTGATTAATCGCGGCTGTGGGTAATGTAGACGAGTAATTTACCTATCCACTGGTGATTTATTGAGGTGA
>NW_024753611.1:725000-745000 GCF_018991925.1 Homarus americanus | reverse complement strand
GGAGTCCATAAAAGGAGGAAGAGTAGGAGGAGGAGAGGTAGAGGGTAGGGAGGCCATGAAAGAAGGAAGAGAGAGGTAGGAGGGGTAGGAGGCCATTAAAGAAGGAAGAGTAGGAGGAGGGTAGGGGAGGCCATAAAAGAAAAGGAATAGAAGGCCATTTATTAGTAAAAAGAGGAGGAGGAAAGGAAGAAGTTATGAGAAGAGGCAAAAGGAGAATGATGAGGAGGGGGGAGGGGGGGTCATTAGTCTTAATAGCATCACTTTGTTAAATCTCAGGAGCTATAGACAGTTCACGTGTCCGTCCGCTCGGCCCTTCGGTATGTACAATACGTTCGTCTGTCGTTGATTTTATTTTTTTTTATTTTACTCTTTATTGAGATTTTATTATTGGATATATAATTATTTAAACGACTAACAAAACTATAAATAAATAAATAAATAAATAAATAAATAAATAAATATAGTATGTAAAGTCAGGGATTATAAATGGGGAGTCAAAAGAATCCCACCTGGTGAACTTCTGTTTAGTGAAGCGAACTAGGTTGGTCTGACGCTCTTCCATGAGTGTGATGATATATGAATAATTTATACATCATGTTTTAAGTTTTCATGTAAGTTATCACCATTAAGGGGATATACGGGAGCTGTTTATCATGACAGGTAGTTTGGGTATGGTTAGGTTAGTTATAGTTAGGTTAGGTTAGGTTAGGTGTATGTATGTTAGTCCATTGACCTTTCATTTACTTCCATCAATGTGTTTAATTTTTACTGACTGTATAAACATTCATCTGACCACCTGATAATAATTATGTCTATCAACTTTCAACATTCACTCTTTCACTACGTTGACAATGTTCAGAATGATATCACATCTGTTTGAAATGAAATTGTTGCAAATAAAGTAATATTCAGTGATAAAGGTAGACCAGTCCTGTGTGTGTGTGTGTGTGTGTGTGTGTGTGTGTGTGTGTGTGTGTGTGTGTGTGTGTGTGTGTGTGTGTGTGTGTGTGTGTGTTTCATAGATCACCCCAGATATTTCACCATTTTAAACAGGATTTATTTATGTATTTCAGACTATTATATCCTCCGGAATTTTTAATAACTCTCCTCACTGTTTTCTTCTTTCAGCGCCTTCTTTCCCTTTTCTTTCATCTTCCTCTTTTAGCGCCTTCTTTCACTGCCCTCTTTCTGTGAACTGCCAATCATCCTAAACACCAATCAGAAAGCTGCTTGTGGCCCTTACCTCCAAATTCAACTCCAACAACCAATCAGAGAGCGGCATGCGTACCTCCCAGCTCTTTAAATCGTCTCCATCAGCTGATGAAAAAAACTGTTTATTCTCCCTCTTCCTTTATATCACTTCCGACAGCCAATTAGAGAACGGCTTGCATCCCACTGCCTTTTAAATTACCTCCATTAACCAATCAGAAGATAGTTTGTGGGGAGGGGAGGGGTCAGACTTTCACGATACGTTTCCTGCAGCCAATCAGAGAACGACTTACTGTAAGAGCAGGTGAATAAACGGGATGGGGGGGGGTTGGAGGAGGGGTAGTAGTGTAAGGGAGTAGGTAGTTAAAGGAGGGGGGGTTAAGGGTGGTCGGAGTTGAATTACACCTAAGTTTACTCTGGGAATGAGAGCCATTAATTTAGGCCAAGAATCACTTTCTACACATCAAAGATTTTATTGTCCAAATTTTTTCTAAGGTGTTGAGAAATTCCTTTAATATTTGGATTTTTTTTCTTTTGAGTCAGTGTATGGAAGGTGATGTTTGACCTACCTGTGTGTGTGTGTGTGTGTGTGTGTGTGTGTGTGTGTGTGTGTGTGTGTGTGTGTGTGTGTGTGTGTGTGTGTTCTTTCTGCCGATGCTCCTGTTTTAATTCTTTTTCTCCTTTTTTCTCGTACCCTTCCTTTATTATATATTACCTTTCACCCATATTCTCTGCCATTTTCTCTTACCTTTCGTCTTTTTACTCCTCCCATCTTTCATCTCCACTCTCCGGTCGATCAAACACGAATATTCTTAACGGCTCTCCTTCCTTCCTTCCGTTCTCCTTCTTCCTCCTTCTTCCGTCCTTCTATCCCTCCTTCATCCACCTCCTTCCCCTCCTTCCTCCTCCTCCTCCTCCTCCTCCTCCTATAGCACGCCTCATTAATCATATATGAAGCCCTAAGCTCTGAGGGTAGTTATTCAATAGATCAGACGTCCTTAACTTATTAAAAGCTTTTCCCTCTTTCAGCTCTATTTAACAGCTCTAATAGCCCTTACTAAAGAGTTCTGTGACCCTTACTGAAGAGCTCTAACAACCCTATTAAGAGCTCTAACAACCATATTAAGAGCCTACTAACAACCCTATTAAGAGCTCTAACAACCCTATTAAGAGCTCTAACAACCCTATTAAGAGCTCTAACAACCCTATTAAGAGCTCTAACAACCCTATTAAGACCTCTAACAACCCTATTAAGACCCTAAATCCTATTAAGACCTCTAACAACCATATGAAGAGCTCTAACAATCCTATTAAGAGCGCTAACAATCCTATCAAGAGCTCTAACAACCCTATTAAGAGCTTCATCAAACTTACCAAAGAGCTCTAACAACCTCTATAAGCCTAACTCTATAACAGCTCTAACAACCCCCTATAACAGCTCTAACAACCCTCTATAACAGCTCTAACAACCCTCTATAACAGCTACCCTCTATAGCAGCTCTAACAACTCCTCTATAACAGCTCTAACAACCCCTCTATAACAGCTCTAACAACCTCTATAACAGCTCCCTAACACCCTATACAGCTCTAACAACCCTCTATAACAGCTCTAACAACCCCTCTATAACAACTCTAACAACCCCTCTATAACAGCTCTAACAACCTTTCAGTAACTTAGTAACCCTCCTATGGCTTTGGTCTTTATCGGGTGGTTCATCTCAGGTGATTCACTAATTAACGTATAATTCTCTCTTCCCTTTCCAGGTAAGTGACGGTGGGCGTGGCTGTGGGCGGATGATGAACGTCAGGTGAGTGGGCGTGGCTGTGAGCGGGATGATGAACGCCAGGTGGTGGGCGGGATGATGAACGCCATGAGTGGGCGTGGCTGTGGGCGGGATGATGAACGCCAGGTGAGTGGGCGTACTTGTGGGCGGGATGATGAACGCCAGGTGAGTGGGCGTACTTGTGGGCGGGATGATGAACGCCAGGTGAGCATCTCGGGCAATGGATTCTATATGAAGTGCTACATGCGGTATCTCCAGGCACTGTTGATCGCTAGAGCTGGCATTGGCATCACTCGGTACGGCCACTGAACGGTCTTTCAGGGAAGATTGGTAGAACTCTAAACCCCCCAAATCGATCGACAGTTTTATTTTCTTCCGGTTAATTCAGCCGGAATTTCGTTAATTTTCCATTTATTTCTCCTCAGTCTTCCTCCCTAAACCACAGACGATATATATAAGCCGATTAAGTGGTTCCCGGTTAATTAATATTTTGATGAAGCCGGCCACTGGTAATGAGGACCCCCTCTCTCTCTCTCTCTCTCTCTCTCTCTCTCTCTCTCTCTCTCTCAACCTAAAGAGACCTGGTTTCTGATCATTTGCTAACTCATCCGCTTGTCATATAAGGCGTCAGCGCAAAGAATCCTGACATTTGCTGACGTTTATATTTTGCATTAAACTCAGCCAATAGAAGAGTAAGTGAGGGCGATGGGCCAGGCATATTTTGTGAGGGAACATATGCCCCCGAAAAAAAAACCCCTCAGTTACAATGAAATACAGTATTAGTTTACAAAATTACTGGGAAATCATCAGCTACTGTAACATACAATATTTCTAATAATTATTTATATCCAGTTGCGGGAAATCTCATCAGCTACAGTAAAATGCAATATTTTGTTTTATTTACTTATGTTAAAAAAAATATCTGATAGTTTTAGCGATCATATATATGTTTAACCTACACAAAAAAGTTAGGGAATAATCATAAGGTACAATACACCACAAATGATCCATTAAATGTATGGGTCTGACATCAAAGCGTTTAACTGTGTGTGTGTGTGTGTGTGTGTGTGTGTGTGTGTGTGTGTGTGTGTGTGTGTGTGTGTGTGTGTGTGTTACATGTGCGGCAGATAAGCTGTTTATATTCAAATTTAAAAAAATGGAAATTGTGAATATGGGATAGTTTTTTATACGGTCGGAAATTTAGCTGTAAGTCAAATGGATCCAATCCTATTAATCCACAATCCTAATCGGTCAGCCAATCTAATCACGAGTATTGGAACCCAAACCTTCAAACCTTTCGCTGAGAGCCACTTTGTACTGCCACACATTGCTCAGTGGTTCGTTCCTGCGGTAGAATTATTCGTAAAAGAGTGATGGTGGTTTTATGTCACTTCATCATTGTACTGAAGGTATGGCGTTCACGGTCTGTTTTTCCATTTAATCGTAAATTGAATAATAGAAATATATAATGAAACTTTGCCCTTGTATTATTATTATTATTATTATTATTATTATTATTATTATTATTATTATTATTATTATTATTATTATTATTATTATTATTATTAGTAGTAGTTATTATTATTATTATTATTATTATTATTATTATTATTATTATTATTATTAGTAGTAGTAGTAGTAGTAGTAGTATTTTTATTATTATTATTATTATTATTATTATTATTATTATTATTATTATTATTATTATTATTATTATTATTATTATTATTATTATTAATGTCAGGGAGAAAAGAGAACTGACGTCAGATAGAAGAGAATTCTTATTACAATGACCTTTGACATTACAGGTCTTGAAGATAAATCAGGTCACGTTAATACACAAACACTAATTAACTTACACCAGGTAGAAATGTTATATAATTGAAGGATAATTAGTAAAACTCTTTCTAAACTATGCATTTAATGTTCATATTAATTATCTTGTTTATAATTTTTTCTCATAACGTATTGGTCGTGAGTGTTAATTTGTTTTCCCTTATTTACGTTTAGTTATTATGGCGAATTAGACAGTAATAACTAATACTTATGAATAAATAACTTGAGCATTGGGTTATTTAGTGTAACAAGAAGGCGCGGGTTATAAATGACACGTAACAATAACACAGTATAGACGGATATTTGTCACCCAGTATCAACTATTCATTTTCCTTCTCTCGTGACGGCACCTCTCATCCTACTCCTCACTCGTCAACACTTTCGTCGACTCTCTCTCTTTAGATTCCCATTATATTTCATTTGATATATATATATGTTTCTTTTTGGCTCTGAGTGGGAAAAAATATATATCGCGGATAAAGTCTATTCATATTTTATTTCTAAGGATTATTTGTAACTCTCTTGGCCTCGACAGGAGTTAAATGATGTTTTCAAGCTGATGGGATGAACGAGAGTTTTGGAGTGTCAGGGGGTGATTAAATACGTTGGACGGTGGAGTATATATTAGTGGTGCCAAGGAAGGTCTGTTGATCGCTATCATCAAAGAAAACGGGAAGTTTAGATAATAGAAATGGGAAATTTTCATCATAGAAAACGGAAATTTTCATATAAAACGGGATATTTCCGTTATAGAAATGGGAAACTTTGATCATAGAAAACCGATAGCTTTCGTCATGGAAAACGGGAATTTTTATCGTAGAAAACGGGAATTTGGAATAACCCAAGAACACCAGATATACCTCGGAAACCTCACCATAGTTGGTGAGTAATTAGCATTGAAAAAAATCTCATTACAATCTTCCAAGCATTATTACAGCCACTAATCATGGGCCATAGATTCGGAATCAGATTTTGAACTGCATTACCTACACAAACTATACACTGCTAGTTTTGAATGACTAATTGTTCTAATTTCAACACCTTTTTTTAATGTTTGACTTAGTTTATCTTGAGGCCTGGGTACGTGCGAGGTATTTTTACACGAGAAGAAGTTAACTATTTTAAACCATCCTTTCCCTTCCATTAATTTTACTCCTGAATAAATATATGAATGGATAAATAAACAGATGAACATTAAAAAATATTTAAATAGTTTACTACAACTTGTTATCGTATACGGGAAGGAATAATAAGGTTCTATGATACGTTTTTGTAATAGAGTTAAAGTATTTCTATACTAACGCAGGAGTGGCATCAATATGTTCAATAGCCATGATTCACAAAGATTCTGTACGTTAATTCTGTCTCTATCTGTCTGCCAGTGGGTCTCTCTCTCTCTCTCTCTGAACCACTACACCTCCAAACCACCACCACCACAAAGAGTATAAAAAACACTAAATTAGACCGTCAGCGGCCTCAGGTAGACGCACTAATTACACGAATTCACCTGCGGGAATTAAACCAGTTTACACCTCACTTTAGTAAATGGATTATATGCCGGAGCTCGATTGATTAACATCATCTAATATGCTGTGTAGGTCACCTAAGAAAAGCGGTGCAATTATGAAAGTTCATTCTGAGGTCACTGTGTGTGTGGAAGTGTTTCAATAGAAGTGTGTAGGTTGGGAATTAGGTTTTAATAAAATTCTATAAATGTTGCCATTTTGTCACAGAAACTAAACTAATTTTATTCTCCTCGCCAAGGTGTTAACTCATATGTTTCTAACGTTCACTGTAAAAGCTCTCAAATTATTATATTTATTTCCTTCAACATCTGTCAAGGATCTTCACTACGGCAGCTGTAAGATGACCACAGGACTCTGACTCACCTTGTTGTTATCCTTGTTATCTACCTCTTCCACCTCTCTTAAATAATCGTCTCAGATTATATCACTTGAGTGGGCAGCTTGCTACCTAACGCTCGTGTCGTTTTATGTAACAAGAAAAAAAAATCCCAAGTTTTTGTCAATATCTCCTTATTGTCTTAACAAGTTTCTAATAAGATTTGTTGTGGAAGTTTCTTGTAAACAGCTTAGGGGCGGGGGGACGCTAACATTCTTACAACCAACTGTACAAGACAAAGACGACTATTTCACGGTCACTAAACCCCATCATGAAAATGTTAAGGTAGTTCCAGTTTGTTCCAGGGATTTATTATTTATATACTGACAATTGTTTGCTTTCCTTAATAACTATATATAATTACGAACTTTTAATTACAGTAACAACTGATGGTATTTGAGGGAGATATGGCTCACATGTTATGACGGTGGTGATAAAAAACAATTGTTCCCGGTACATTGTCTCGGCGAAACATGGCAGCCAATAACCAGTCATAATGGGTCATTTGTAACACACATTGATCAGCTATTATCTTCAAATTCGAGATCTTGGTAACATGTTCTGGAAAATTGTTCTCTCGAATGGTCTCCCTAACAGCTGTTTATGCCACCCAGGAGTAAAATACCCGCTTTTTAGTTCTTCATAATCACCGTGTCCAGTGATGGGTCGATTAGACGCTGGGTCGCTGGGTCAGTTCGTGTCAGTTTGTTTTTCAAGGAATGTTGGTCCATCACCTTTGCACGAAACCTCTATCACCGTCACCATTAAGTAGTATTATGTATTAAGTTGTTAATTTCCGACTCAACTACTGACCTTCAAAAGATGAGTTGTCTCTTGGTCGTGTTGGCTCTGTCTCTCTTTTTCCCGGAAACACTGGAGCTATTGAGACCAGACGGTCACTCACACACTCGGGCCTTAAGTAATTACGAGTTAGTTCATGACGTCAATCACCAGGCATGACGCCACTTCTCGCAGACAGGTTGACACATTTTCTACCTGGAATACTTGTTTCGATTTACCTGTCTCGTTTTTACCACAAGCGAATGGCTGCCACATGTTATCCTAAGTGAATTTTAAATCATCACAATATTTCTCGGGCGATAATTATTATATATATTTTTTAAACCTGATACTAATTGGTGGTAACTTTCCATCCTGTACTGGAAAAGGGAACACCAAAAATACGAAGCGACAAGGAGTTCCTCGGCACTATCAAGAGACGAAATAGGATCTGAAGTTGTATCAATGGTGTAAGAATGTCCCTTGTTTGTTCCTGTGATAGAGGTGACGACGACAACTTGTCTCCTCGTTGGCATGAGCCTTTCTGCAGTTTTTCAACCTGTAACCAACCTTGGCGATATTTGCCTGTAAAACACGAAGCCGGCAATTAATTTTCAGGAGGTTTAAGTTGTTGGTCCGTACACACAATCTCTGATTCGCCGCCTTTGACAACATACAGCGGCTTTCAGTTCCGTGTTTGCTCGCCCCTGTGAGCCTTTTACTAGGCTACACCGGAATACTATATAGGTTTAAGAAGCAGAGACCCGGAGGCCGTTCTGGAAAATGAACAAACGTTTCGAACAAGAAGGTTGACGCTATGTATCGATCACCACCTGCTGGCGGGCGGTGTAGGTGTCGACTATTCCGGAGTTACACAGATGCTTACACACACACACACACACACACATACATACAGACATACACACACACACACCACCATAAGTAACAAACTAGAGAAGATCGACTCCCAGCAGACAAGAAACGTTCAGTAAATGATATAATATTAATAATGGCTGACAACTATGGTGTAGACAATGATATTAATATATATAATAGTTCATTAATACAGAATCCAAAGTACATGACAGGTGACGAGATATGAACAATTATAACAGTACACGACCATTACACTTTATTAAGGTGTTATTATCCAGCATACTCGTAACATAAAACATAGAAAGAAGAAAAGCTACGAGCGTTCTTGTGTTTTCTCACCTGTTCGGGGATTTCTGTTTTCCCTGAAGATGTGAATCATCCTAAAAGCTCTTGGATCTTTTTGTGTTTCTTTTTCTTAAGAGGTTTGAGGTCAAAGGGTAAAAGCGAGGTCAAGTTCATACCTTTGAAAAATACATCAGCTGGTTTGAGTTTCACCTTGTTGTAGTGCAGCTCTGGCGTTTTACTCTTCTCCAATAAATATATATCGCTGTGTCGTCAAACAGAAAAGTTGTGTTTCACAAAAGTTTGAAGAAAAAATCAAAGCATCATTACTGAGAGTGAACGCAAGTTACGTGTTTTAAAAAGTTTTAGATTGTGAAGTTATATGAAACGACGAGGAAGAAAAAAACATTCTAGTAGCGATATTCGTATTTTTTAAGCTGAACTGTACGGCATTTTTTTAAGAGAAAAAGCTAATATATTACTATTGCTCTTTGTAGTAGTAGTAGTACCTCTGTTACTAATATTATTTTTATATTTATACTGTTGCTAATTTATTATTATATTATATTATATAATATATTATTATGCATTTAATCCTATATTGTCAAGGAGTAATGGTGGCATGGCAAATTTTAGGGAATCATTTCAGTTGTCAAAAGAAAAATAGAAAAACAATTACGAGAAACATATTCCTTTAAGCTGAGTTTGTGAGAGAAAAAGTTTACAAACGACAGATTTAACGAAAATTTTGACTCGACACGAACACGTTGTCGCTAAATAGAAAGGGAAAACTTTAAATTACATTGTGTTAACGTGCAGTGTGAAGAGAGAGAGAGAGAGATATTAGTACGAATATATTTTGTCTGTGATTTTACTCTAGATGTGTGTGTGTGTGTGTGTGTGTGTGTGTGTGTGTGTGTGTGTGTGTGTGTGTGTGTGTGTGTGTGTGTGTGTGTGTGTGTGTGTGTGTGTGTGTTTATTGTCTACTTTGGGGTTAAATGTTTTTTGTTTGGTTTTAATAAAGTGGTGTTTATGTTAAGTTCGTTGTGAATTGTGTTTAATTATAATACAACCATAGACGTGTGTTTTTATGTAAATGTTTGTGTTTGTGAGTTAAAGTTATTGTTGGTTGAACTCTTATTACTGTGTTCCTGTGTTAGTTTTGAGTGTACTAATTTGTTGTGCATTTCTTTACTGTGATGTTATCTCTCTCTCTCTCTCTCTCTCTCTCTCTCTCTCTCTCTCTCTCTCTCTCTCTCTCTCAGTTTTTGTTTCTTGGGCTTTCTGTTAACACACACACACACATACACACACACACACTTGACCCAGCAGTCCCCTAGCGTACAAACAGTGAGCGGAATAACACCATTCAGAAAACCAGATTCTAATTCAAATTCTAATTTATTCATTGAAAAACGCGAGAGGGACACCACTTAATCTAACAAAGCTGTATATTTGTTTTCTGAAGCCATTGTTAAACAGACGAGTGGAAAGGAGTGTCCGGTATGGGTGGAAAAAATAGTCCAGTGAAGGGAGAGGAGGTTATTTTTGTATGCTAGGGAGATTATACAGGATACAGTGTACATATAAGGGTGTTTAGTGGGAGAATATACCTCGTAGAAAAGTTAATTATCTTTTTCAGGGAGATTATAGTACGCTTGTGTGATATATATAGTTTAAAGGTGAGATTGTAATGTATAGTCAGGTAAGTATATTTTTTTTTTTATAATTAGGAAATATATAATATGAGTGTGTGTGTATTCTTTAAAGGAGAGAAAGTATATTGTATGGATGAGAGTACATATACCTTGCAGGGAGAGGAGTTTATTTCTATTTTCAAGGGAGATTTAAAACAAATCTTTATGCTCCCTTTTGTAAGACCGGAGGCGTATCCGGTAGAAGGTAAAAGTTTATTTTTGTAGTCAAGGTATATTAAAAAAAGGATCTCTGCTATATTTTGAAAAGGTGAAAGTATATATCATGTAGAATGTGAAGTGTGAGTGCATCTTTAGTGGAGATGTTGAAAGTGTGTGTATGAGTCTATGTGATTAAGGAAGGTAGCTTGAAGGATGGGGGTGGGGGGAGAAGAGAGGAAAAGAAGGGAAGGGAGGGAAGGATAAAGGGTCAGGAAAGAAACAGGATGGGCAAAGAAAGAGAATGGGAGGGAGGGAGAAGGGGAAAAGGGGAAGGGAGGGGAGATTAGGTGGGAAAGGTAAATGAGATGAAGGAAAGGACAGAAAGAGAGAGAGAAAGAGAGGCCACAAACATGGGGAATCGCCTCATGCCGACATAAGCTACACCACTGTGGCTTCTGGGTGACGCGAGATGCTTTATATAGAGACGATATGACAGGATTCCTCGTATACTATGTAAGGGGGGTGAGGGAAAGGGGGATGGAGAAGGAAGAGTGGGTTGAGGAGGAAGGGAGGTGAGGAGGAAGGGGTTAAAGAGGAAGGGAGTTAAGGAGGAAGGAAAAAGGAAGGGGGACGAGGTGAAAGGGGGGGGGAGGGGTCAAGAAGGAAAGTGTCGAGGGAGGAAGAGGTAGGTCGAGAAGGAAGGGTCGGCTATAAAGATGACATTATAGGCACGGGTTGGCACAGAGGCACTATGATTTAAGGTAAGGGTCGGTAGAAGCTCTGTGATATAAGGGTAAGGAAAGGCTGTAAACCTCGCTAAGATTTAAGGGTAAGAAGGAGGCAGGAGGCGGCGTGATGTATATAAGGAGAGGGCAGGCAGCAACAGGAACCTTGGGAGCGTTGAGGTGCGGCGGGAGGAGGGTGAGGTGCGGCGATGGTAAAGATGAGGTGCAGCAAGGGGGAAATGAGATGCAGCCGGTGGTGAAGGTGAGGTGCGGTAGGAGATGGTGCTGTGGGCGAGTATGTGGTTGGAGGGAGGTGAGGTGGGGGGTGGTATGGTGGGGTGTGTGTGGGGGGTGGTGTGTGTGGTGGGGGGTGGTGTGTGGGGTGGTGGTGGGGTGGTGGTGTGGGGGGTGTGTGGGGGGGTGTGGTGGGTTGTTTTATTTAGTGGCGTAGTAAGAAGGAAGGACCATGAGAGAGAGAGAGAGAGATTTGTAATGAAAGCATAACTGTTTGTATACATCCAATTATATAAATAGCTACAGATTATCATGCATGCAGGTGCTAGATAGTCAGACACAATAGACAGACGGTCAAGCAGGCAGACAGGCAGGCAGACAGGACAGACAGCTGCTAGGGATAGTCAGACACAGACAGATCGGGCCAAGAAGGCTGCTATAGGAAGCGGACTTTGCTGATTAGGGGTCAGGATGACAGCCAATCGCTTTGGCGAATTAGTTCTAGTGGAGGAAGGGTGGATACCTTATGGCTTGGGTATAGACAGATGTAGGTAGGTGACAGACAGACAGATAGGCAGACAGACAGGCATTGCTGGCAGATTGGGGTGTGCAGTGGTTGGGGAGAGAGGGGGTGGGGGTGGGGTGAAAGGCATGAGGAGGGGAGGAGGAGGAGGAGGAGGAAGAAAAGGTTGAGGAGGAGAAAATCAGAGAAGAGGAGGAAGAAGAAGTGGGGGAGGGGGAGGAAGAATAGGATGCGTTGGAGAAGGAAAAGAAGGGTAGGGAGAGATAAGAGGAACGAGAGAGGAGAAAGGGAGGGTGAGGAAGAAGAGAAGTGAAAAAAGAGAGGAGGAAGAGGGACAGAAGGTAGAGTTAGAGATTAAAAACGAGGAACAAGAAGAACAAGAAGAAAAAGAATAGGAGAAAAAAATCTTTCATAAAATATAATAAACATTTAATACAGTAAAATAAGGAGAGGTTGAATCACTAAAATAAAACTGATTTTTTTTAGTGTTGTTTAAGAATATAATTAAATAGTATTTTCTTAGACTCAGATGAAGAGATGAATGGATGTGGGAGAGATAAGAGATAAGGAGATAAGGAAATGGAGATAGAAGGCACGAAAGAAGGTTTAAAGAAAGGGTCACGTAGGAGAGTTAGTGTGTGTGTGTGTGTGTGTGTGAAGGGGGAGATGAGGATAGATGAAGTTAAACAGTGGAGGGGGACGTAACGGGAGAAAGAGAGAGAGGGAGGGAGAGAGAGATAATGGAGGAGGAGGAAGAGGAGGAGGAGGGGTGGGGCCATCGTGGAGGAGCGGCAGGAACTCAAGACAGACACAGACACAGACACTCAAATATTCCTAAGTTTTCAGTTTTTCCTCAAAAGTGAAAATAAAATTCTCTTATCTAATAACAGTACAGTCTCGTGTCAATCCTATCGCCATATTGACTGCCGTAAAGTGCGTTAGATGGAAGACTCTCTCGTATCTTATATTATGGGGAAAATTTACTTCTGGGGGTCTTGGGGGGGGGGGATTCCGGATGCTGGCTGTCAGGGTCAACATGGCGGCAGCTGCTGGTGGTCTGATAAGGGTTTTTTTTTCTTCTCTTTTTTTCTTCCAATTTTCCCTTGAAATTTTTTGCTCTCAATTTTCATAGGAAATTCAAAGGAGTTCTTATCGATATTCCCGTCAGTAAATGTCGTGTGTTCCGTAAAAAAAAAGTTGCCGCAGGAGTCTCGGGCGTCCCAACACTGTGTACACTACCTCAGTATTCCCAGAGTCTTTAACTACAGCCGCGTCTGCTTAATAAGATTATTGGAAGATAAAAACAAAATGTCGTACCAGTTAAGATTTAATTCTCGTTTAGAAAAATCAAATTACTCTTCGTTTTTATCAGTATTTTTTATTTTTCGTGAAATTTAGAGAGACAACACGTGTTATATTTCTCTCTTGTTTCGCTTATATGAATATTACACAAAGACAATGAAAAATCGAAAAAAAAAAATATTGTATATGAAATTTAAAACTTGATCGATCGATAAGATACATTACTGTTAACTAACTTATTTATGGAGACACAACACGGAAGGGTAAATTAACTTAATGGTGACAGTGTTAGCTGATGATATACTACTACTACTTCTACTGCTACTACTACTACTACTACTACTACTACTACTACTACTACTACTACTACTACTACTACTACTACTACTACAATACTCACCTTAATGGCAGGCTCCACCTAAGGGTTGTTCCGTCAGGTAATTCATTGCCTCACCGTTAGGATAATACCTACCGCAAGAGTTCGTCCACCATGACAAAAGTGATCGTGTTATTACTTATGGTACGTAGAGCTCATTCCTCCTTCTCCACTCCTGGACCTCAAATCCTCGAATCCTGGGCATATAAAGTTCAAGGATACAACCACATCACTGAGCTGTAGTGCGTCAGGGATAAAAAAATAAATACAAGTAAATAAACAGTTCGTAGTGCACCCTAAAGAGGCCCCCCAAACCCCGACGTGATGTGTAGTCCCTAAACAGGTATTTATTTCCCTGATTGTGTTATCTAGGCAATCATCATAGATTTTATGTTTCGTTACCAGTCACTATCCGTGTGTGTGTGTGTGTGTGTGTGTGTGTGTGTGTGTGTGTGTGTGTGTGTGTGTGTGTGTGTGTGTAATATAGACACCATGCTAAGGCGTAGAAGGCAATAAAAACAGTGGGAGTGAGATTATAGGCACGTATTTCAGTGCAACAGCGGGATGACTGTGGTGGTGCAGGAGGTAAATGCCGTCATGCAGTACTGTACGAGGTTAAGGCCGCTGGGTAATGTACCACAAGATTACATGGCAGGTAGAGGCTGTATTACTGTATCAAGGAGAGGGGGGCCAAAGAACGGTGCTAAATAACTGTAGTGGTATGTAAGTATGTAAGTTACAGCAGATGGTGGTGAGTGTAGGTAGTAAGGTGGGCTAGGAAGTTAATTAAATCCCAGGTGGGGAAATGAAATATGAACAGAAGGAATTTTTATGAGGACTGAAGTGTATGGATCAATCTACCTTGAGACCTTGATTCTCTCTTAGGACTTGAGGCAGATGATGAAGGTATAAGCAACGTAGGATAATATAAAAAATGCTTTAATGAACAAGGAAAAAGGTTAAATTAAGTGATATTCTATAGAGGTAATATTAGATCGTGTTTTTATTGGTTGTATTGATTTAGAAATACATGGTGATGATAATAATAAGGATATAATATGAAAGGTGTTGAGAGGTGGCGTTGTAGGGAAGGAACTGTTACACATAATAATGGGTTCCTGTAAAGAGCAGAGAGAGAGAGAGAGAGAGACAGAGAGAGAACTGAGTGAGTGACCGGTTCATGTTAAAGGTGAACTAAGACAAGGATGCCTCATGTCGCTATGGTTATTAAATTATACATTGATGTGGTGGTGGTTGGGGTAGGTTATGGCTACCACTGTTGACTGGGACTATTAACAGTGAAGGCAACAGAGAACAACAGTCAACGGTGATGATAACAGTACAGTATTACCCAGATAGATACACTAAATGGTGACTCAGGTTTTGAAGAGGATCGAGAATGCACTTAGAGAGATTAAACCCTGACGAATAAAAAGAAATAAATCGATAAGATAGATTTACCAGAACCCCTATAAAGAGATTTGGATCTTAAGAGAATGTTGTCAGTTGACTTTAGTGTTCGGTGGCACTTGAAATCGACCTTTATGTAGTTAGTGATTTTATAAAGAGAGGTAAATGTCGGGTAATGCCTAAAACACATCTTTACGTCTAACGAATACCTAGTGCCAGTGTAACAGTGAGGTAACATTGCGTCTGACAGTGCACGCAAGACCTCAGAGGACAGGACTGACAGACGCACTTTCCAGCTTTCAATCTCTTCTCCTCCCAGTCGTGGCAGTGTAGGCTCCACCGATCACGGGTTTTCTGTTATTATTATTATTATTATTATTATTATTATTATTATTATTATTATTATTATTATTATTATTATTATTATTATTATTATTATTATTATTATTATTATTATTATTATTATTTGTATTAGTATTCGTATTTTTTGCTTTACATTTGCTATATCTTAATGGCAGGAGAAACAGTCTGTATGCTAAACTTTCAATCTCATATTTTTCCTTCGGCGTAAGACCAGACGCTCCAGGGATCACACATTTCAATATTATGTATTTTCGGGGCTAGTCTTTCAGTCTCTGTGTTGCGAAAGAGACGGGTGAAATATGTTGATTCTTATGCGTCTCCCGACTCGCTTGAGATGCATTCGGGTTACTCTGGTTAGGTATATACGGTGAAACGTGAACGGGGGAACTCTGGAGATGGAATGGAATGAAACTTTGGAACGGAACGTATAAGAACTTTGAAACGGAACGGAACAGAATTTTGGAGTAGAATGGAACAGAAGTTTAGAACGGAACATAGCGGAACTTTAGAACGGAAAGGAACAATTTTGGAACGGAACGTAACAAAACACCTGAGGCTAATAACACTTACACATACTGGGAAAACTTATCAATACGGTATAACAGAAGATAATTATACAGGAATTAGTGTGAGGTTTAGCTGGTATATTCCTCCGTCCAAACATGAAGGTTAAAGCTTAGACCAAACACTCAGTAACACACCAATACACTCAAGCTTTCCTCTGTTCCAGGTAAGTCTATATTAAGACTATATTTGAGTGCATTAAGGATTTGATTAAAGATTAGAGCCAAAAAAAAAAATCCTACTCGAGTTTTGAAGAAATTTAATTAACCGAATCATCAAATATTAACATGTCAAATAAATTGGAATAATTTTGACTTTCACCAACAGCTACAATCTGGAAATATAGTAAAGATTTGGGCATAAAGTTGTCTGAAAAAAAAAGACATTGAAAAATACCGTCTCTTTTGCATTCGAGAGTAAATGGATTACCCTGAACATCAAATACGAATCTTTAAAAATCAATAGAAAATTTAATAAGATTTACAGAAGCGTCCGTTCATATTTTACAACATATAGTCAGAAATTAACAGGTCTTATACCCAGTGTTTGAAAGCCATGTAATTACTTCGAACATCAAATATCAAGCAGAAAGTGAATTATAAATAAAAGTAAATCACAAATGTCAATATATTTTAGAAATTTAATAAATATCGTGAGTGAATTAAACTACGATCCCGATACCCGATAACTGCCGCCAGTGATTTTACGATGACCTCTTCTCGTCCTACTGTAGCTGTATTGATATAGGTTCTAAACCGAGATGTTCTGTAGCGTTTTGTTTTGAATCAGAACTGAATTCTGCAGGAGTGAGATTGTCTGCTGTGCACACTCGTTAACTACTAGAATAACGTGCAGACATAACAGCTATGTTTATCTGCTGTGCACATTCGTTAATCATGCTAAACATCGCCGACGTTTTCGTTAAACATTGGTAAAATTACGCACAGATAGAAGAGAGAAAATGATCCTTACCTCTCTCGTTAATCGGGGACATGCCGGTATATACGTATCATTGGACGCTAGTAGATTAACGAGCGGGGAGGAAGCCATCATTGCATCGTCTCTCATTGAATGGGGACGCGCCGGTACACAGGTGTTTGTAAGTTGAAGCTGACATCGAGGGTGATGTAAACACGACAGGTGGAAAATGAATTTCTTGGTCCCCTTTCAACCTCACGAGACCCACATGGCTGTTATGGCTCTCTCTCTCTCTGTCGATTTATGTTTTCTCTTGCTATCTCCCTCTTTCTCTATCTACAGTTTTTTCTATTCATTCTTGCACCCTGTCGCTTCCACTCTCTTTCTTCCCCTCTCTTTGTTTCGTGTTCTCTCTCTCTCGTTTTCTCTGTTTATCTTTTGTCTCTCTTTCTGTTTGACTTTTCAGGTATTTCATTGCCAGCCTTTGAGTCGAGCAATGGGACCCATTTTTTTCCCCCCGTCACAAGTCAGGTCTCTAAATCACCCGTCAAGCCTCGGTGTCCAGCTGTAGCCTCGAGTTTAAGCGTAATTTCGATGCCATTTTGGTCACCATCATTGTGTCGTATCTTGAGTTGGCCTTGCGGGGAAAATCACAGCATCGTATAGTTGGAATTCTCAGTCAAGACCTTAATCGTGGTTTTATTCTTCGAGTTTTACATTTGATTTTATTTTATTTGTGATAATAATAATAATACTGTCATCAATTTTCCTTCTACATTGGTAACACTGACAGCCCACGCCTCCAAAGAACTAAATTAACACAACTGTCAACTAAGGTATCAACTTACTCCTGTTCTGGTCCTCTGCCTCTTTAATTAATCATCCACCTGGACACAACTGTTAGCAGGACCTCGATTAACTCTCTTTTTGTCAGTGTGTGTGTTGTTGTCGTGTAGTGTTACGTCAGTCTGGTGATTTAGCCATTTAGGTTGGTACTACTGTCGGCTTTGTGGTCTAGTTCTGGTTTATATTGGTGTGTGTGTGTGTGTGTGTGTGTGTGTGTGTGTGTGACTCGCCCACTTCATCACTGTATCTCGATTAATTTGACTGATTGTCACACGGATGTCTACTGACAGGGCCGGCTTCAATTAAGTGAAGTGGAGTCCCATGTTACATTTGTATCTAGGTTAGTCACACACACACACACACACACACACACACACACACACGCACACACGTTCGCTTGTTGCTCGAAGTTAATTTTTTTTTATAATGTATTTTAGTCAACTTGGTATTCACTCAAGACGTAGTTGGGACACAGTTACAGCATTACAATCTTCAGCTAAAATGTGAATATAAGAAAAAAAGGCGTTTTATTTAAATTATTATTATTATTAATAAACAATCTTTTTACTTATACTATTATTAGTATTATTCTCATTAATTATCAAATTAACATATTACTGATGATTTTACCTTTAATGACACAAGTTACAGCCAGGTAATTATTTTCAAGATGTTCTTCTTTACTGTAACAGGACGAACACTGGTATCTATATAGAAATCAATAAGTGTGGAAATAATATTTGGCAACGTGAGGTGAACTGTTGCCTTTGATTAATCAAGGCAGTTCGTAGTCTGATGAGGGGAGGCAAATTAACTCTCTCAGGTGGAAGTGCTTGAGGGGTTTATCAACAAGAATAATCAAGAGTTTTATCAATTTGAAAACTTAGTCAATATTGTACAAAGATTTATATATTTTTTGGCATTATGGTTAGAATCGTTTTCAAACTCCAAAACTCATTCCCGTGACACAGTTTCGCTGCTTCACACGCACTTTGGGCCCTGAGTGTACATGCAGGTGTTAAATATATACCAATATTACCGAAATGCGAACATACGAGTATAGTAATAGCCCAGTTTATTATCGGGACTTAATCATCCCTCTGACTGATAGTTTGATTGATAAAAACTGTGTCTGTGAAGCGTGGTTGTGGACACCCGCTGTGGAAGCTAATGACACTATATATACTAAACCGTTGAGAGAATACACTATGTATATTACTATGTCGAAATATGTTTTTTTTTTAATTGCCAGTATAGGGAAATTAATTTATACGAACTGACAGTGATAACAGTGTTTTTTATCATCCAAAATAAACATGAATGATTAAGTTTTTATATTTATCGTTCACACCGTCATAAACACACACTCATACTCACTGGTACATTGTTACATTCATTTACTTTACTATGAAAGTTTTCGCTTGAGAGTAAAATATCGACAGGAAAGTGTTACACGTAAACCCTCCGTACAGCCATTATATATCTCACCCCTTTACTGACAGCAACACTTGGTTAACGTGATGGTGGAGATGCAACTGAGTGGGTGTGTGGGGAGGGAGGGAATGTGACGTCATGCGCAGAAGAGGACGTGTTTGCGTACTCTGGTAAACAGAACTTGTACTTAATGGATATATAACAACATGTATAGACAAGGTCGTGTTTAAGTGGACGTAAGCTACAGCCTTTAATATGTACTGTACGGATATCTGTTGGTAGGTTAGGTTAGGTTAGGTTAAATAAGTTACAGTAGGTTTAGTTAAATGGGTGAGGTACTTAAGGTTTATGTTGGTTTATGCAGCCCCGGTTGAGGTATTTACATTAACACAGTACTAGTTAATCATCTCCCCAGGACACGATGTTCCCTGAGTGAGGAGCGGCGGGTGTGAGCCTCAGCCATCAGGAGTAATGAACCAGTGTTATCAGAGCACCGGTCTTAAAATGTCATGTTACACGCTCAGGCATTTTTCTTCGTCGAGATGAACGACTAAACGATAATAAAATAAGATATGAGAGAGAGAGAGAGAGAGAGAGAGAGAGAGAGAGAGAGAGAGAGCGGACATATCAATCAGTCGTTATTATCTGAAGGCTGAGCAACGCGAGTCTTGAGACGAATTTTCTGGGAGGATCCTGACAAGATGCTAACGAACCAAGGTACTGAACGCCTCGGGCTGCTGGCATGGTCATGGGTTAACACAGTGCTGTGAAACCTCTTGG